>NC_058409.1:10125991-10177972 GCF_002201575.2 Neomonachus schauinslandi | reverse complement strand
CCGCGTCACACATCACACACACACCACACATACACGTCGTACACACCACACACCACACATACACGTCGTACACACCACACACCATACACACACCAAACACACACATCACACACACCACACGCACACCACACACACACCACACACACACACACCACACACACATACACACACCACACACACACGTCATACACCACCCGCGTCACACAACACACACACACCACACATAGCGTGCGCATCACACACATACCACACATACACGTCGTACACACCACACACCATATACACACCAAACACACACATCACTGACACACACACCACACCGTATATACACCACACACTATATACACCTCACACACAACAGAGCCCACACACACCACATACACACACACACACACACCACCCACCGCACACACACTACACACACCACACACACACACACACCGTATATACACCACACACACTCCACACAAACACAATGTCTAAAAGGCACCCTTGTATGGGCCAAACACTTTCACCCAAATCTGGTACAAACTGCACTCGATGGAGTTAGGGTTTCTGAAGGAGCCACCAATGAGTCGCTTTCCCATCCCTGTTTTAAGTAATTTAAACACAGAATTAATGTAGAGACCAAAATATCTTCATCAAGCTGACTTTAGCAGGCTTAAGGATATGGATTCTACCTGTGAGTGGGTGGTCCCATGAATACCAAGTCTTAGAATAGGGCAGCCTGTCCCAGAGGGTTACTTCAGGGAGACTGCATCAAAAGCATGGCCAGCACAAGTCCTCTGAGGTGAAGAACAGCACTGCCTTAAGTTGGTGCCTCAGGCAGAAAGCTCCTGGACAGAGACTAGCACACAGGAAGTCTGCTGGGGAGGACGCTCAAGACCCAAACAGTGGGGGGGGTGAAAGAAGCCGAACCGGCAGAGGGAGGGGCCGAACTGCCGAGAAGTTGCCGTGAAGGCCTCAACCGATCCAAGGACTGGGATGAATCTTCCCAGATGTCCTGCTGGAAGGAAGACCCGCCATTATCTGACCACACACTGGGTGGGGGCTGCCTCTGGGGAGTGGACGCCGAGCTGGGGAGAGAGTGACCTTGGCTCTCTTTAGCGGAAGGCAGTTCCTCAGCTGAGAGGCATGGGTCACCGAGTCGTGAACATGCTCAGCAGCTTGGGGGGGATGCTCGCCTCTGTCCAGACGGGGATCCAGCAGTGCCCCACAGCGCTCACTATGGCTCAGCCCTGGGTTACTTGGATCCACTTTCTTCAAAGGTAAAATCTGAGAACAGCTCCTCGAGGGATTCTGGCTGGCCTATTTTTCTGGATAAACTTGTAAGAGGAAGGTTAGTGACGTGAATTACAGTTCCCGTTGCTGCAGCTGGTTTCAAGGTAACTGATACACATCATTGTCCACTCCACTGGTTGCTTTGGATTCCTCTGGCTCTTGGCTAGCACCTCTGTTGGTCTAAGTGGCTCACCTGGTGGGGTCAGCCTGACCTTCATCAACGAGATGATCTGAGCCCACAGTCACCATACCCTTCTCAGGCCGCAGCTACTGCCTTCATCCATTCATTGTTAAAAATGGGTACGCACGTTCCAAGAGACACCCCAGGATGTGACAGCAGCCCTCCCCGCTCCTGATCGTCCGAGTCCATTACTCCTGCTTGGATGGAGACAATTTCCCTTGCTTGGCAGATGCAGGCACCAAGGTCAGCAGGTAGAGCTTAAGGCTTAACGTGACCCCTGCTGAGTTTCCTGATAGAAATGTCCTCCCTCTGGAAACTGAGAAGTCTAATCCCAGAAAAGCCTAGAAGTGCAGTTAACAGGAAGCAAAAATGCCCTAAGTGGGTCACTGGGAATGATATAAGCAGAGCCACGCCTCCTCGGTTTCCAAACTCAAGGCTTGCTACCTACTGGTGACAGTCCCATAGAACGGTGGTTGACATCAAGTGCGTACTGTGTCCCGAGGATGGTGCCCCTTCTTACAGCTTATTATCTCCAAGCTGATTCTTCCATGGCTGTTCAGAAGTTATTTCATCGCTGTTGTCAACAACTTCTTCTTCTTCTTTTTTTAAGATTTTATTTATTTGTTTGACACAGAGAGAGAGAGACAGCGCACAAGCAGTGGGGAGTGGCAGGCAGAAGGAGAGGGAGAAGCAACCTCCTTGCGGAGCAGGGGAGCCCGATGCGGGGCTCGATCCCAGGACCCTGGGATCATGACCTGAGCCGAAGGCAGACACTTAACAGACTGAGCCACCCAGGCGCCCCAACAGTCGGCAACTTCTGAGCGACACGGTAGGTGACCAGGCCAGTGGACCCCACGGTCATGCACCCACTGCCACACCTCCTCATCGGTCACTGGGTCTCTCAGTCCAATGACCTGGGACCCTGCGTCAGTGAATCAAGCACTCTGAAAGCCCTGTGATAATCATGCCGGCAGATGCCTCCAGGCAGAAAGAGCAATCTTCTATCGGTGTACGTGTTAAATTCAGTCAAAACAAATTGCTGCTCCTTCAAGATGGGGGCTGTTGAACATAACCACTTGCCACCAAGTCTCCATAAGGGATGATGCCAAGTCAGCAGCTCATTATTGGTCTCTGTTCTTAGAAAGGTGGACATTCAGCAGGGGCAGATCACCCTCGGTGAAAGGAAACCCAGGCTGATGGGCCCACGCATGGCTTCCTTCACTGCCCCCATGGCATGAAGCCCGTTTTGGCAGGACTGGAGTGTCCAACGATTGGCATCAACTGGCTGAGTCATTCTGTCAACTTGGTTGTCTGTGCCTCCTCCATGGTGAAGGGATGCTCTCTGTTGGGTGTTAACATTAAATACGAAGTCTGTCACACCTCACGCTCCCTCCCATAGATGCTTCCACATCCCTCTTCTCCAGATCTCCTCGTCCCTTCTCCTCTAATCTTCCTCCCTCTGGACCAACCTCATCAACCAGACAGGCCCTGGATTACTGACTATGAGCCCACATTGATTGTTACTTCGGCCACGTGTGTCTCCACACAGAGTGAGTAACCAGATACAGCTCCCGAGTCCCCGTCTGGAGGATTTCTCTTTTTTCACCCTTTCTCAGGGCTGCCCCTGAACGGAGCCACAGGACAGCAGACCATTGTCAGCTTACACCAACATTAAGAACCAACTCATCTGAGAACTCTGTCTGGCCCTTTATCTCCTTCCTCAGCTGGTCACGGGGACCCTAATGGGGGAGGTCACTGAGAGGACAAGACCGCTGGTTGAGCCGTGAGTTGGACCCACGCAACTGGGGGCTCCTCACCCCCACCCCTGCCCTTGGGATGTACGTTCTGCCCATTGTTCCCACAGGGGAGCCACCGCCGAGGATGCAGCCTCGAGAGAGCAGCGCGTTGTTGAGTTCATGTAGATGGTATACCTGCGTGAGTCCATTTAAGGCCTCTATGTAAACTTTGAAGACTCCGGCAGGCAGGTGCAGAGATCTGCTTGTTCTGTGGCTGCCCAAGACACGCCTCATGCGTCAGTCCCCTTGCTTATTAAACCCACCGCCTACCCAGCTGGAGTGGTCTGCCTCTCTCTTCGGTATCTCCTCGCCCTCTGCGTACAAAGGCCAATTTGCAAACAAACAGACCCTCCCACAGCCCTGCGGCCTTAGGTGTGAGCCGAATGAGAGGCACCAGTGGAAGACTGGCAGGGGAAATGGGTCTGTGTTACCTGCTCAGATGATTTCCTTGGGCGCCTGACCCTCCTTGTGTCCAGAGCCAGATGGAGCGCTTCTATCTTACCACAAACTGCTGCTGAGAGTGGATGAGCTTATGATATGGTGGGTCTGACAGAGGTCAAGGGAGGGAGATCATACAGGCGAGCTTCCCGGAGCTTAGAGCAGGGTGAAGAGCGGAGAAGGCATTTAAAGGCACACAGAAGATATTCAGGACACCCCACAGCCTGCCCAGCACAGGGCAGAGCCCTGGGGGAAGAGCAGAACTTGTATTCCCACAGGCAGCTCATTCCCAAATTAACCAGTCAGTGAAGCACCTACACCCCCGTGAGCAGGAGTGACAAGGCAGGGAGAGGTCAGAAATGTGCTCAGGGAAAATTCCTCCCAAGGAGCCCCAGAGTGGGACTAAGCATTTCTGCTCTGATAAGCAGGATGAGCTGGATTCCCCAGGCCCAGAAGGACTAAGCGCAGCCAGAAAAGGAAGGTCTCGTTAACAACTAGAATGTTCCAGACAGCCAGTGCTGTCCACCACAGCTTTCTAGAAGTTTGTGCTGTCCAGAAAGACTGCCGCTAGCCGCCTATGATTATTGAGCACTAAAGCTGCTAGCTGGGCGCCCAGGGGGCTCAGTGGTTAAGCGTCTGCCTTCCGCTCAAGTCATGATCTCGGGGTGGTGGGATCGGGCCCCGCATCGGGCTCCCTGCTCAGCGGGGAGTCTGCTTCTCCCTCTGCCCCTCTCCCCTGCTCATGTGTGTGTGCTCTCTCTTGCTCTCTCTCTCAAATAAATTTTTTAAAAATTTTTTTAAATCTCTAAAGTGCTGCTAGAATGCTGTCATTCTAGAACTGAGTTGTTTATTTTAATTAATTCACAAATGGCTAGTAGCTACTGTAGTCGACAGCCCAGACACTAGGGAAAACAGAGAAAGACCTTCATAGGCTCAATCACACGAGTTCCCATGGAGCAAACGAAGGCACTGGACGCTTTCACCTGAATCCCTTGAACTTGATGCACGAACGCTCTTGGCCTGGGGTTTGGCGTAGGCTTTGGCGTCATGCAGGCCAGGTCTCTGCTGACCAGCTGCGTGATTTCAAGCAAACTGCTTGACTTCTTTGAGACCCAGTTTCCTTCCCTGTGACATGGGACTAACACTGGCTTTATAGGGCTGGTAACGGTCTGAATTGAGATACCTGGGGCACCGCGATCCTTTCATGAGCACAGCTTCTGATCCCAGCCCCCAGCCTCAACTCCGTCCCACTTCTTCTTTCTTCAGTTAATCCCCCACAATATCAGGCCAGTTCTGTGGGCTGAGCTGGCTATCCCACTGTAAGAATGAAGTAAGCAGGGCTTCCTGCTTTGGATAGTCGTAGTTTTGAGCTCAGCAAACTGAGGCGTGGGTGACTTAAGAGTGTTAAAATGGAGGGCATAATTCAGTTACTCTTTTGGGAGAGCGGCGTGGAATCCATTCTATAACGTCACAAACATGGCATTTCCTTCCACACCATCCCCACCGACACTAACAACACAATCAGCTCCTAAAAATCAGCCGCCTCACTGCATCAGAGGAAGTGAGATTCTCGCCTATTTTGGCTGCTAGGCCTCAGGAGGAAAAGCCTCACAGGAGGGGCCGAGATTCGCAGGCAGGGGAGGGCTCTTGTCTGGGAATTATGTAATTCCCTGCAGGGCAAACAGCCAGAAGCCAAATCTGGCAACCCACCAGGGCTTGCTGATTTCTTCGCCTGTTTGTTTGGCCCTTTGGCACACTGCTTTTGTTTTGGTTTGGGATGTTGTGAGTGATGTTTTGAGCGTGTGTGACTACTCTCAGGTCGGCCTCTCATTGGGCGGAGAAGAGAGAGCTTCCTTTGTTTGTGGCGATCAGTAGCGATCTTGTTATTTCTGGGGCAGAAAGTGTCAGAAGGTTCATCGGTTCAAATTTTCATCCCGCTCCACTCCGGGTCCCTCTGACAAATTTACGTTTTACTTTTTTATCCAGGTCTCAGCACTAGACATCACATAAATAAATGAATGCGTAAATAAAATCCACGAAGCTGGATTTGAAGCTCAGAAGCCTTGCTGCGTGTCAGAGACAAGTTTTAACCTCAGAGCCTCCTCATCTTGTTATTGTTACCTGTGCAAAACTCAGGAGTGAAGGGGCAAAGTAGGTCAGTCCCAGCTGTACTAAAGGAGAACACAGTGGAGGAATGATCACAGAAATTTAAAAGCCAGTCCCAGCCATTCAGAGCGCACACTTTCGTAGGTTTTCTTTCAGTGAGAGTCTGGCCAGTCAAAATCATGCCAGCTGACGGACTTTTCCAGGTTGTCAAAGCAGAAATAATGTCAGTATTCCTAACAAGGTTTGTGTGGGAAAGGGCAGTGAGTATTCAGGATAATTAAAAGCCCTGTGAACTGGTCTGATGTTATTCTTAGATCTTGGGGTTTTGCTTTCCTGTATAAAATAATAAAATAACTTCAGGCTCCTGTGAACTCCTAAAAGTCACTTTGTACTCTCCTGAAAGTGAAATCCATGTTTGAACGGATGATGCGAAACTTTCCTGGGATTATGTGCATTTCAATAGCTCTACCAGTTTGCAAACCTCTTTTGGAAAGATTGGGGTGTGGGGGAGAAAAAGGTTTTGGCAATTTGCCATCCTCAAAGGAGCTCAAATCAAATCCCTGGAGATAAAGAAAAAGTGGGATGAATTCCAGCCCCCAGGTCTGAGAAGACAAAGGTCATGAACCAAGGCAGAAAGCAAGGAAAACAGAGAACTTCCGTCCAACCTATATGATGGGTGTTCCTTTGCAGAGGTGTTCCTCCAAGAGAAGTCCCACAGTAGGAAACACTGACCTCACAGAGAGAGTCTTAGCAGCCAGGTGCCAAGGGCCCCAATTATCTCCTCCTCGTGACAAGAAGCCCTCGATTCTCTGGTTCTGAAGAAGGGCAGGGAAAGCCAGGAGCCTGGCCTGACCTGGTCGATACGTGTCAATTCCCTTCTTGCTCGCCTCCTTTCCTTGCTTTCAGAGGGCCAACCGGGGAGGAAACTAGCCTCTGAACCTGAAAGAAAGCACTGCCCCAAGAGCCCCTTCTGCCGAGGGCCCGGGAAATGGTGTGTTCCTGTTTGGTACCCACCCGACAGGCAGGGTGACCTCTGAGTTTCGTCCCCAAAGAGAGGACACCCACACCCTTCCTCTCCCTCTATCTCCCCATCCCCACCCAGGTTCCTGGAAGCATCTATGCCATCGACCACATACGTGGGACCCTAATACTAGTGTCATTATCCTTAACATCTCTGCAAGATCACTTTTTCCTCCCAATGTCCATTCAGAAGGGGGAAAAAAAATAATCCTCAAAGTGGAAAGGAGAGAAGTAGGGCAGGTGGTTTAGGAGCAGCGGAATATCCCCTTTTGCCTGGGTTGCTGTTTTCAGGCCATGCACACATACATACAGCCCGTCCCCTTGCATCAAGCTTCCAAGGGAAGGGGCCTATCCTCTGAGGGCCTGAGGTGGCTCTTGCCAGGCCACCCCTCGCCCCCCATGAGAAGGAGGGTCCTACCTCTGGAGGTCCCCCACACGGGGCCCTGGAGGCATGGTATAATGGAACAGTCCTGGGCCAAGTCAGATGCGGAGCCTGATCCCAGGTCCCCACAGAAGTGCAATCTTGAGCAAGTTACTCAACCTCTTTGAGCCTTCATTTTCTCCGTACGTGTGGTGTTAACACTTGGCTCACAGAGCTGACATGAGGCTCAAATGATAACAGGTAAAAAGCTTCTAGTCCGGTACACAGTAGAGCCCAATAAATATCAGTCCTTTTGTCTCTCTCTCACACACACACCTAAGGCAAGACAAGACAAAAGGGATGCGGGAGTCAGGAGAGGAACACATAGTTGGGTACACAAGTCACTCAAGCTTCTTGGCCACAGCGTCCTTAGCTGGAAAGTCAGGAGGTTGGGTTGCATGATTTCGATGATCCCGTTAAGAACCGAAGTGATCCATGATTGAAGAAGAGAAAAGAAATCAGAGAGAAGAGGAATGGCAGATCTCAGAGCAGGATGGCAGAGAAGATCAGAGTCTACAGAATTCCAAGAAGACTAAGGACACTGCCCTGGAGGGGGTCACAAGGGTTCCTTCTGGGTCCCGGTGAGACCTAATCCCAGAATTCCACCAGCATAAATTCAACTCAACCAATGTAGGTAGGTAACAAGTTCAAGAGCACACACTAAAAATGTTGCACTTAGATTGGAAATGCTTCTTCCTCCTTGCATCCTGTCACACTTTGTGTTGAGTCAATAGGATGAGAGGTGGACAGACGGAAGAGAGGCTCAAGCAGACCCTTGTCACGCAGACACCCTCCTCCAGCCTTGCTCCTCAACCCACATTCCTTGAAGAGGCCACATTACTGGGATTTTGAAAACACATCAAAGCGTAGACTGAGAATACCCCAGGGAGCTTCAATTTCAACATATAGATTCTTGAGGTACTGAGCACTTGTTGAATGATGGGTGGACTCTGCCCCCCACCCCCTGCTTGGAAATGGGTCACCTCATTCCCTTTTTACCTGGGAAATTTACCCTTTACTGCATGTCAGATACAGGTGAAACGAGACGACCGTCGGGTCAGAGATTTCATTATGATGCAACTAAGGGGGTGATGAAACAGCAGGAATTGTTCAGAATGGGCACCCACCCCATTCTCCTTGGGTGTCCAGGGGCCCATCTTAGGAGGTTGAAGACACATCTCCTTCCCTCCACTCCTGAAATGCTTAGGAGCCCTTGGTCCAGGGTTTGTGTCACTTTCTTCCTCAGTATACAATATAGGACAGGAAGACACGGAATCTGTTTGTAGCTACCCAAGACGGCTAACTCATCTGTTCTTCTTCTTCTTTTTTTTTTTAATAAAATACAGTCTTGGTCCCTTGTGGTGATTACCAAATAGTCTGGCTTAGATTGATTGACTGGTTTATTTATTTATTTATCTATTTGAGAGAGAGAGAGCATGAGCAGGGGAGAGAGGGAGAGGGAGAGGGAAAAGCAGACTCCCCGCTGAGCAGGGAGCCCGATGCGGGACTCAATCCCAGGACCCTGAGATCACAACCTGAGCCGAAGGCAGACGCTTAACCAACTGAGCCACCCTGGCGCCCCGCTTACTCCTCTGTTCTAAGCAGTGAACGATCAGAGAAAGTGATTTAAGAAAACAAATGAGATGTCTTTTAGGGGTCTCTCCTTTAACTTGGCCGGAGATTGGAAGATACCTGGGTGGTAGTCAAAAAACTGGGTGGTCCTGGAGAACCGCCAGCAACCCACCCGTTCAGGGCCTAGTAGATATTCTAAGCACGCCAAATGCTTTACATTTTTGAAAAGGGTGTTGGCTTTGGATTCAAAATCAGTGCAGTTCAACAACATTCTTTCCCTGCCTTGTGTTGCCCGTGGGAGAGAGGAGGGTTGCCTGTCCTTGAGCGAGCTGAAGGTTGCCTTGGGTGCCTCTAAGCTGGAGATGCACAGAAGTGGGGGACTTTGTTTCCCTGACTCCTGGCATCATAACAGGTGTTTGTGCTTGGGCATGGAAGAGCCACAGCAGCCATGCTGGACTCCTTTAACCTTAAGACGGACAGCTCTGTGAATGTTGACTCCCTAATGAAAATGCCTGCCTCGATCCAGCCAGTATCACATAAAACGAAGCCAAACACTTTTTGCTGGCAGCTTATAAAAAAAAGAGAGAGAGAGAGAGAAGCGGGATTAGTCCTAAAATGTGTCTTCTTCACTATTAAGAGTTTTTTGCTCTGCTTTCTCTCATTATAAAACTGTAGGAAAGTGGCAAACACAAAGGAAAGAAAGATTGCTGGTAAAGTGAGTATTGTGGAGGCTTTTTCCACCCATGGCTATAAGAATACAATGCTTTTTGCAATTTCCTCAGATTCAAACTCTGAGGAGGTTTACCCATTCGCAACCAGACCCCACCCTGTGCGTCCCACACTCCATCCTGTACCACACCATCTCAGCTGATGCTGTTCCAGGCGTCACACTGGAATGGTGTGACTTTGTGGAGAGCCTAGGGGTAGGATTTTGCTCTGCACAGCGTGGCCCTTCTTCCACGTGTGTTGTTTTTTTTTTTAAGATTTTATTTATTTATTTGAGAGAGAGAGCTCAAGTGCAGGGAGGGGCAGAGGCAGAGAGAGAAGCAGGCTCCCTGCTGAGTAAAGAGCCCGAAATGGGGCTCGATCCCAGGACCCTGGGATCATGACCTGAGCTGAAGGCAGATACTTCACTGACTGAGCCAACCTGGCGCCCACCTCTTCAGTGTGTCCTGAATAAAAAAAAAAAAATCATTGACAGAGAAGAGTTCCCCTCCTTTGCATCCACCCGTGGGGCCCTCTTGACTTAACAGTGAGGTCTGCAGAGACTCTACATTTCATGACAGCAGAAACCAGGTCAGGTGCCTCGGAAGAAGTCACTGGCAGTTTGCCCGAGTGGAGATGTAGAAGGAACGGATGCCTTTACCATTCTGTGTTTTAGCCAGTGAGGTGTCTGCACCCACCCCCAAGATGGGGCCACTGTTAGAGTGAACACGGATCAGAAACACCAAAGCCCAGAGCTAAACTTTTTGCTAAAAGGGAAGTCAATGTGCACGCTTTGCAGGGTTGGGAGGTCCAAGTCTCAGGAGCCGGATGAGCTGGTTTGATTTAGTGGCGGCACCAATCTGATCCTTTAAATTGTTTCCTAGCAGAATGTAACCAGCTCTTTTGAAAGTCGGTCTGACTGTAATTTGCTACTAATTGTAGTGTAAAACGAGCTACTCTGGGTCCAGCTGATAGCAAAGCATAAATTCAAGAGGCTGCTCTTAGGATGTCCTTGGATTAAGGTGAGCTTTAATATTCTCACTACCCGGGCTTCTGGAAATCAGATCATTTCCATGCTATTATACATATCACACTACCCATCAAATTAAGGGAAGCTCCCAACTGATGAGACAGATAAGAATTGTTTGGACAGTGTTTACATTTCATCAAAGAACAGAGTCTTAGTAACTAACTGTACAGCTTGCTTCTATTACAAATGTCTTTTGCTGCCCATCTTCTGACTTTCTTTTTCTTTTTTTTTTTCTTTTTTTAACTGCCCTTTGGACCACTTACTTTTTAGGGCTATGTTCGCCAAGTGTGGTCCATGGGGCATGCTGGGTCCTTGCAAAAATGCAGATCCCTGGGTCCTGATCCAATTCTACTGAATGAGAACTTGGGTGTGGGGAAGGAAAGAGATCTCAGAAATCAGCCCTTAAAATAAGATCCCAAATGGATGCTGATGCACACCCAAGTTTGAGCACCACTGCCTTATAGAGAGATTAGGCTCGTTCATCAATGGGAAATTTTGCTGATTGGACTGAAATCAAAACCAAGAGGAGAACGTGGATTGGAGGCGCTAGGATGTGCTCCTGTATCGCCCTCCAACCTCCACTACTGTCCAAATTATTGTTTCTGCCACCCTGGGCGCAAAAGTCCCCACCTGACAGGGCTGATCAAGGAGTGGTATCAAGATAATAAACCACAGGTCCAAGTTCTCCATTGCCTGGCCTTGATGTCTTCTATCTCTCAAGTACACGCCACTCTGGCCAGGTTAGTGGCCTCTCTTCTCACATCGGCTATGCTCAGGTGATCACGCCAGTCTCTATGGCTTTGCTCATGCTGTCTCCACGCCCCCCCCCCCCCCCCCTATCCAAAGTCCCGTCTCTGCCCCTTGTTGCTTCCCACCCCCCCCCATCTTTCCTGCCTGAGCTCTAACTCCGTATGAACCTTTTCCCACCACCTCAAAACACCTCCAGCACTCCATTCTCTGAAACTTTATTTCCCTTAGACTCAGTCTCAGGTTTGGGGGGAGGGGCGGGTTGGGTTAGCATGCAAGACTCCCCTTGCCAGCTAGATTTGGAAATTCTCTAGGCAAGGACACTATTATACTTTTTGATATTTCCCTCTGTTTTTAGCGCTGAGAGCAAAGTAAGTTCACAGTGCAAATCTAATAAATTCTTGTTAAGCTATCGTTTGGTGGAACATCTACCTGCCCAGAGGATTCTGTGATCATTTCCACCCCCCCCACCCATCACGTCTGGCCCCAGTCGGCGCTAACTGAGTCAGTGGCATTATGGAGGACACGGAGAACTGCCCTAAGAAACATGCATAAAGAGGAGAGCACTCAACCAGTCATTACTGACTAAGCACCAACTGTATGCCAGGCACTGGGTTAGGTGCCAAGAATACAGTGGTTAGCAAAACATTCTCCTTAGGGAGTTGCTGCCCTCCTGGAGGAGACAGATTATTCGGGTGTTCATAAAGACCAGCCTAAGGTTACAAGAGATGTGTATTAGAAGGGAATGATTTATGTAGATACCGAAACCAAGATACAGGAGGACCTTACCTTTGTGTGGGGGGGGGATCAGAAGGAAGGGAACAGTGCTGGAAACAGAACTCTGAGGGAGTTGAGGTTGAGACGGGTTGAGACGGTGCAAACCTCTCCCTAGACCCACCGCCTCCCCCCAAATTCAAGTTGCATGACCTTCCCTTCGGGAACTCCCCCCAAATGTATTTTTAAAGATTTTATTTATTCATTTGAGAGAGAGAGAGAGATGGAGAGAGCACAAGCAGGGGGAGAGGCAGAGGGAGAGGGAGAAGCAGACTCCCCGCTGAGCTGGGAGCCCAAGCCCAACGTGGGGCTTCATCCCAGGACCAGGAGATCATGACCTGAGCCAAAGGCAGACGCTCAACCATCTGAGCCACCCAGGTGCCCCTCCCCCCAAATTTAAGAGCTGCTTGCATCCATGTGGCTGAAACATGTCTGCCAGGTGACGACTATGTTTTATCCCCCAAATGGCCAAATCCCTGGAATTTCTCCTTGGACTTTCTGGAAGTAAAATGAGTATGCTAGCAGAGCTCTGCTAAAGTCACGCTGAAGATTAAGAACGATTGTAATGCACGTGAGCTCCCGGAAAGATAAAGGAGTCATGGCCCCCAAGCCTACAGAGTTAGCCCCACATTTCTTTGCTACCCAACCCCAGGAAAAATGTGAAGGAATGAGGGACAAGGACCGTGTGTACATAATGAATTAAACTCAGTTACATAGTTCAGCTATTCTCTTGTGACTTTCTGTGAATTGCAACAAAGGGACATTTTAAGGGGTTCCAAAAGAATCTTCTGAGGGAAATTTGGCTGCCTATCAAATGACAGAGGCTATTGTTTATCCCTGAATAGCTTTGTCAGCAATAGGCAAATTTAATAAGATAGTTACCCTGAAAACTCAGCGTGTAGGAAGAGCAGGAACATATGGACATAGACATGTGTTTTTATGATGTTTCTGTTCTATAAAGCTTACATAAACGGTGCTACTTGTCCCTCGCTCCTGAGAGGGTATGGAAAGGTAGGGTAGGGTGGTGGGGAGGCCCCTCCAGAGGCGTTGGCTGGCCACTTAATATAGCCCTGTTCAGTCAGATGGGCTGTATTATGCAAACTCACACATTGAAGACATTTCTGCCCAACCTTTAAAACAGGAGATTCAAAACAGCACTGTCTTAAGACCCAGAAGATTCATACAGATAATGCATCTGACTGTATTTAACAAAACAAAAACAAAAACACGTCCAGTGACTAAAACTAGCAACACCTTTGTATTAAATCTGATCTGCTTCTAACTGCCATTTTTATAGTCCGTCAAACCATAAAAGCAAAAGATAGCTGTTTTTACAAATCTATGCTACCCTGGTCCATCTGTAGGTTTTCTCCCCCAAGAATTCAAATATTACACATCTAGAAGACAATTTAATGAGAAAAAAGTGTACTTACGTTTTCTTTTCTATGTGTTAAGCACCCTTCTGTCTTGCGGTATATCTTAACTCATCTACTACTTGCAACAATCCACAAGGAAAGTATGAGCTTTGCTTCCATTCACAGATGAGGAGTCTCTGGCACAGAGAACCTCAGTAACTTGCCCTAGGTCACAGAGGAGGTAAGTGGTAATGGCATGGTTGGAATCCAGGCATGGGCATGCCAACGTCCACAGTCTCTCCACCTCTGCCATATCCTCTCTCTGAGGCTCTGGAAGAGAGATGGCTGGTCGTAACTATAATTTTCTTGGAGTAGACTGGAAAAATATAGTGTTTCCCTAGGCTTTCCATAAGCTAATTTTTAAAACTCTTATTTAGCTAGATGGTTAATGATAAGGTAGATACCAGTTAACTTGCAGCAAACTAAACGTCATAAATAAATTGCAGATGGCTAATTTGTACAACCTAAGTCAGAATTTGCAATGAAAGCAAGGGGGAAGGAATGTTTGAGAAAAGTATCTTCAGAGAAAAAAAGCAATAAGTTAAAATTGACTCCCCGAGGTAAAAAAGACTCCACTCTTTGCAATTTGCCCAAGTGCTAGGAGGTGACTTACAATTCCCAGCCTACGCTCAGATCAGAGTTTAAAAGTGCTTCTTTTAGCAGCTCTTGCAGGATAAATTATGACTTGAAAGCAGAAATGTCTCCATTCACAAATGGGTCGCTGACAAGAGCTCGAGGGTGCAAAGAAAGTATAACAAGCAAAGAAATATGGCAACAAGAAAAATGAATTTTTACCCTGGATTCTGCTTCCTCTCAGCTCTTCCGCACTGTATTATGGCAAGCCTCATTCCCCGTCTCACGAGAAGGGGAAGAGGCTCAATTAAGCCCCGTGGGTTGGATCCACACAGAAGGGAGCTGGAAACGCAGGAGGCATCATCTACTTCTTCCAGGGTCCGTGTGGCTAGTTTAGCGGTGGGGTTGCTGAGCCGAAGCGCTTTTATGGAGGTTGACCAAGACCTGAGGGCCAAGCTTGGGGCTGGGAGTCTGGGCCCAATGTGACCTGGAAATGCCCCGCAGAAGCATCCCGTGAACTGCTTCTAAGACAAGAGATTCCAGGTCCGTTGAGGATCTGGATCAGCCACTCCTTGCATCTCTGAATCAATGTGGGGTTTCTGTCTAAGCCAGGGCTGACATGATCGAACGGCATATATAGAAATGGCTTTGGAAAAAACTGCCAGGGTTTACAGCGTGGGGATGAAGGAAGACAGCGCTCCAGAAAGCAGGAAAACCTTCCATGTGCCCAGAGGGCAGAGCCTAGAATGTCTGGTGGTGCAGGTGATGGAGCAAAGCAGCAACACGGAGCACCCGAGAAAGCAACGTGCGCATGTGCAGGGAGGGGGCCCTTGTCACCACATCCATGTAGAGGCCATGAGGGCACCCCCAGCAGCCAGGTGGTGAGAGAACTTGGGACCAAAGTCAGCTTGGCGGGATTTGGTGTTGCCATTACTCCACAGGCTCAACTGGGAAGCAGTCCTTAGCAGAAGTCAGCTCAGAACCTCCAGCCAGAGGGCAGTGAAATTACTGGAAGGAGCCGTGCACCACTCGGGTCTCTGGCCTTTGCCTCAGTTTCCAGCCTGGCGCTGCAGTTCTTTCCAGGACTGGAGCATAGCTGGGACTCAGGCCACTTGGCTGAGGCCCTGATGTCTTATCAGGGTCTTACCATCCTCCTCCTTCACCCTCCCAGAAGCATGAACACTTTCTCCTACCCTCAACCCACAAAAAAGAAAACCTGGTGCAATAGCTCCATTTTGTGGCTAAGAAGTTCAGAGAGCATCTGTGACGTTCCCAAGGAACCATGCCTTACCTACTGGTGCCACTCAATAAAAATCTTAACTAATTCAAGGGGCGCCTGGAGGGCTCGGTCGGTTAAGCATCACACTCTTGATTTTGGCTCAGGTCATGATCTCAGTGAGGTCATGAGATGGAGTCTTGCATTGGGCTGCACCCTCATGCAGAGTCTGCTGGAGATTCTTTCCCCCTCCCTCTCCCTCCCTCTCCTTCCCCCTCTGCTCCTCCCCATGCTTGCATGTTCTCTCTCTTTAAAAAAAAAAAAAAAAACTTAAAATAACCTCAAAAAATATTAACTAACACCAGGTTAGGCTTTGTGCCAAACACTTTAGTTAATCTCCCCAACCTAACCTGAGAGAGAGGGTGTTTTTTGTCCCCATTTTGTAGATGAGGAAACAAGGCACAAAGAGGTCATGACTTTCCCAGATTAAATCTGGAGCCTGTCCTTAAGTGGTACATTACATTCCTTCCAAGACATGCTGGATATATCCCCTCACCTTTTGGCACTTCGCCTCACTTCTCTCCAGCAGAGGTGCCGGTTTCGAGGAGGGTGTCACTGGGTGAAAACGGAATCCCATCCCGTTCAATACAGTCATTGGAAAACGGGTTCCCATCCCTGAGCTAGGACTGCAAGGTAACTGGTATGATGGGAAAATCCTCTCATAAAAGAGTTATAAAAAAACAGTTACTTACCGTTACTTAAGACTTCCCTCCCTACCACCCCATCTCCCTCTACTTTCACAATAATGTAAGGAACAAGACAAAGTCAGCATTCCAATTCTTCCTGCTGTCTTGATTCAGCCAGGCAAACATGGAAAACAGACCCAGCTCCCAGAGGAACAGAATATTGAGAAAGGGTGGAAAGCGTTAGCTGGGAGCCCAGTGGGGTGGGCGGGTGGGAACTGGATGCATCAAGAAAAATTAGAAATGAAAACGAAAGTGAGTTCTTTCATTACTGCTAACACATACCATATCAAGATATGGAGGAAAACATGGGGAAAAATGTAAATAAGGAAACAAAAGAAAGAGGGAAATTCTTGCAACTGTGTCTCAGATCTCCAGTGGGATGATAATCCAACTAGCAGTGGGAGCGGACGGTCTGGTCTTGGTGGTGCTGCTAACCAGCTGTGTGACGCCGGCCAAGACGCTGCCCACGTCTGGCCCCTCCATTCAAGGTTTTGGCCCCACCACCATCTAAACAAACACATTCAGCCAGTTCATCAGTGCACAAGCACTTGCTTAGCATGAGTTGTCCCGACATTTTTACACCCATAACATTCACAGAAGCACACGGGAGGGAAGAAAACTGCGATACCAAGTCACCTGCTTTCTTGTAGGAAGCCTGTTTCATCTCCATGTCCCTAGGAAATCACTGAAAACTCATCTTTACATAGTCACGCACACACACAAACGCTTTCCCTGTGATTTAAAAAAAAAAAAGGTTTGTGCTGACATTTGAGAAAAAAATAGGAGGTGGAGAGACTGTGAAATTAACATGGCCATGGTTCGGTCCTGCCATCCTTAACCTTCGTGGGGATACAGAGAGAGCTGACTAAGCAGGGGGGCTTATAGGAAATAACACACATTTCTCTTCCAGGAAGGGCTCGCATCATTTCCTGCAGATACGACAATGAATCGGGGACTTAACCTTTTATCTCTTTCTAGAAATTAAGAAATGTTGTAGGTATAATCATCACATCTGAGCATCTGCTTTCAGAATACCGTTGACCCTCAAGCAACACGGGTTTGAACTGCATGGGTCCACTTACACATGGATTTGCTTCAATGAACACAGGAGAGTAGAGTAAATGCATTTGCGCTTCCTTATGATTTTCTGAAATAACATTTTCTTTTCTCTAGCTTTCTCTATTGAAAGAATACAGTACAACATACATATAACATACAAAAACTGTTTACGTGATCGGTAGGGCTCCCAGTCAACAACAGGCTATTAGTAGTTAAGTCTTTGGAGGAGTCAAAGAGTTATACATGAATTTTCGACTGTGTGTGGAGGGGGTGGGGGGATCTGGGCCCCTAACCCCACTGTTGTTCAAGAGTCAAGAGTAGATGTTTTCAGACATTCTTTCTTAGCTAAGAAGACTATCACCCACATCTTCAAACGTGAAATACACACCGTATAAAAGTGACCAGTATAACTGACATCTTGTATCAAAATTAGTCTTCCTATAGTTACTGGGAACTCTGAAAATTCTCTGAACTCTCTGCGATCAGTCTTTGACACAAGCAGAAAACTTGAAAATGGTAGATAACATCTGAAGGAAAGAGATGTGGAGAATGGGTCTATGCTCTCCACCCTCCCCTCCAAGATGTGATGTGGAGAAACACAAGGGGCCCCTTCTAACCCCTGCGATGCTGATGACGTGCTCTTTATTTAATGCACTCAGCTACTTAATTAGCATGCCAATTTAAAGCTTTGAAAAACTGTGTGCAAAGTCAGCAGGGGGTCTGAGTCCTGATGTTATTTTTCCCACAGCTGAATAAATGATTTCCACCACCACCACCACACTCGTATGCCCGTCCTCATTAGTATGTATGAAATGAGTGGAAAAACCATTGGGAGATTTATACTGTGCCACAGCCAACTTAATTAAGAAGAAAGGGAGATGATGTCTAGAGGAAGAAGTACATGTTCACAGGTTCCTACATACCTCTGTTTAATTAATAATATAAATCCGTCATAAGGAGACTTTAAAAGCACCCTCCTCATTTTCTCTACCCATTTAATGATTAACGAAACTTTTTAGGAGCTTACAGATGTGAAGGAGCCATGATCTTTGGGTAAGCATCTATAATTTAATTATAACCTTAATGTCTCTACCCCACACCAACTCAGTCATTCAGTGAATACTTAGTGTGCTTGGGATGCAGGGCACAAAGGTGAATGAGGAAGAGCCCAATTTTCAAGGAACTTTCTGTTAAGCAGAGCAGACGAGGATATAAATAAATGTGATACAGGGAGGGATTTTCTGAAGGAGGATGTATGTAGAAATTGCTAAAAGAGCCTCAGGTGATGGTGGAGGGTGAGAAGGGTACAGAAGGAAGAGAGAGAAGGGTTTCACAAAGAGCTGGTGTCTGAAGAAAGATTTAAAAGCCAAGTGCAAGGACGAGAGACGAAGTCCATTAAAGTCACATCCACTGGTACATCCCTAGCACCTAGCACACGGGATGTGCCAAACAGAGTTTTCTCAGTGAGTGAACTAAATCAGCCAGGCATCGGAGGATGTGACAGCATTTCAGGCGAGGGACAGGGAAAGGGTCAAGGGTCTTGGTTCTGAGAACCACAAGTAACTTTTTACAACAGAGGAGGTGGTTTGAGCGAAGTGATGAGAGGGGGAACTGGAAAGGGATTATAGAAATCCCAGTTTATGAAGTTGGGTAAAATAAATGGCTGTCTTCCAAGAATATTTACTTCACTAAAACTTAGAAGCATATGAGAGCCCATGTCAACCTCATACATAAATTAAGCATATTAACAGTGCCTTGATAACCACCCTATATTGCTTCTTGGCTTGTCTACATGGCGAAAAGAAAATAAAGCCAGGTGTCTCTACAATAAAAACATATTTCTTTCAGTTTGGAATCATGAAGAAGTTCTGGAGATGGATAGTGGTGCTGGGTGCCTAACAATGTGAATCTACTTAATGTCCCTGAATGGTACACTTAAAATGATTAAATTGGTAAACTCCGTGTTATGTATATTACACCACACAGAAAAAGTATTCTTTGAATGCCTACCATGCACAAGACACACAGATTGTACCTTATAGAATTTTGGTAGTGATTGATATCAAGCTCACTGGGTTTTCATTATTTTTTGTTGCGATACAAGGTACATACACACAAGTCTTAAGTATACAGCTCGACACATTTTAATACGTGTACATGCCAATGCCCAGATCAAGCCCCTGCATCAAGAGGTCAACGATTTCCAGCACCGCCCCCAGGTTCCCCCTGCACCTTCCCAGAAACCCCTCATGAGACTAAGTGCAACACTGATTTCTATTTGAAGAATCTTCTTCTTTTGAAAATACATGTTCAGCCTCACGTTCTCCTGATTTTATTCAGTAGCTTTCGGCGGTTGCTGACATAGTAGTTTAGGTCTCTATTACCGTGTCATGAAGCACCACAAACTCAGTGACTTAAGACAACATAAATGTATTCTCTCTCGATGCCCAGGGGCTGGGAGTCCAGGCATGGGTGAGCTAGGAACTGTGACCTCACCAGGCTGAAATCAGGGTGCAGGCCATGGGTGCTATCTCCTGGGAGGTATAGAGCCCTCTCCCCAGCACACTGGTTGGTAGTAGAATTTATTTCCCTGTGGCTGAATTACTGAGGTCCTTGTTTTCTTGCAAGCTGTCAGGCAGGGACTGCTCTTGGCTCCTAGAAGCCGCTCTCTGGTCCTTGCCACGGGGCCCCCTCCTTTGCCAACATGGCAGCTCACTTGTTTGAGGCCAGGAGCGGACTGTTCTTTCAAGAACAAACCATCTTGCAAGGGCCCTCATGAGTAGCTAGCTCATGTCCACCCAGGATCCTCTCCCTTCTGATGAACTCAAAATCAACTGATAGGACCTTAATTACATAAGCAAAATTTCTTTAGCCACAAACATGACCTAATGATGGGAGAGTGACAGCCCATGATATTCACCATCCCGCCCACACTCAGGGGAGGAGATTATTCAAGGCATGCACCCTAGGGACAGGAGTCCTGGGGCCATCTTAGAGTTTGCTCTTCAGCTGTTTCACCTGACCACAAAAGCAGTAGGTATTTTTCTATTGAATGCATTTATTATAGAGAACTGAGAAAATACAGATGAAAGAAAAGTAAAATACAAATTAATATTCCATTCACTATTATAACCACATAGAATCACTTTTAGCATTTTAGGGAATCTTTTTCCGATTTTTTCCCAAGCATTATAAATATATATATGTGGGCATTTATAGAATGGAGATTGCACTGTATAATATTAGGGAGCTATTTAAACTGAAATTTCTGTCTGGTTCTTCACTGTCTGCTTGGAGGACTATTTTAATCTTCTGATTTTGAGCATATGTTATAGAGCAGCCCTGTGTTTATCTGTGTAATATGCTTGCATATCTGTGTACAGATGTACAGTTCTAGATTCCGCTAAACTAGAATGCGCAACAAACCCACATCAGCAAAATATCCAAGGAGGCCTTCTTCCCAGGTAGCAAACAAAGAGAAAACGGAACAAGAAGGGTACTAGTCTGCTTAGGGGTTGCCCAGCTGAGCTTTTCTTGGACAGCAGGAGGTACAATTAATGCACAGAGGTATGTCATAACTCATTTCTTACTAAGCATTTTTCTCTTATTTTTAAATTGGTAGGGGTCACTCAGGCTTTCACAAATATTCCATTTCTCCTTTTCTGAGCATATCATGGGACAGCGTTTCCCTGTCCCCACACAGCATGGGGGGGGGGTGTGACTTATCTTGGTCACAAAGTGGGAACGAAAGCAATGTGCGTTGTTCGAGAGCAAGAACATGAAGAACGAATTTGTGATTGGTGATGGGGCCTTGGTTCGCCCAGCTCTGGACTGTGTGAGCTGCTTCGAGACGGCATCTTTCCCAGCCAGGGTCCCTGATGGGCAGAGGGCCCTGGCCATCGTAAGCTCCCAGTGAGTAAGACACAAAATGAGAGTTGTTTCTTACTGCGGCATAATCCAGCCTAACTTGAGTAATGCAAAAATTACAGTTTGACAATCATTTGTCTCTTTATAAATTAGAGTAGATTCAAGTTCATACCTGTAAAAACATGTCTTGCACTCACTTGCATTCTGATGAGCTTTTGTTGAGGGGAAAGGAGGGGGTAAAGGAGACACGGAGGCGCTGAGAAGTGCCCATGGGAACCTGTCCTCAGGGTGAACATCTACCTTCACGTGTGACTTAGTAGGAAAAAGCATTGAGAACAGCAGATTATCACACTGGAGCTGTTAGGCTGGAGGGTGAAGCATCTGCATCCCTCGACGATTGTGTATTATCCACTGTGGGTTCGTCAGGTTAGTTAGGAACTGAAATTGAACGTATCTGAACGCATCTCCAACCTATGAAAGTCTAATTCCTCTAAAATTCTCTCTTGAAAGTAGGGCACGGTAAATAATTACTTGCAAAATATATGAAAAAGCCTTGGTATGCACTTAACCGTTTCGAGTACAGTCTAATACGAATCAGCAGAGGGTCGAGGCTTCTGACCCACCGCTGAAGCCAAGACACGTATGAATCGGGGTGTTTGCTGTCGACACAGAATGAAATAAGCCAGCAAACAAAAACAAAAACAGTTTTGTTGAGGGTGATGAGCTGAAGGGACATTTTTAGCAGAGAGCAGAAGAATGCTTTTAGACAAGCTAAAGGTGGCACAGTTATGACATCTGAGATTGAAACCACCCCCCTAGCATCTATTCCCCCTTCTTCGGGTAACTCTCCTGAGTTTGTTTCCAGATAGCCATACCTTCCATGAGCATCTTGTGTTTCGAGGAGGTGAATGTTCCCTGTTCCCACTCAGGATGGGCTATGTAGCTTGGGCTCAAGCTAATCCACGTGCTCTCTTTCCCTGGCTCTGTTGATTGGCGCAAGTGGGTTGTCCACCAAGTGGATGGACAACTGTGAGCCAATAAGATTGGAGGAGCTTTTTTATTTTTTTCTCTGTAACTTCCAAGAAAGACCCATCCTTGCTCTTTTCAGAGGGCTTCTGAAACTGGCCATCTCTCTGAACCTCTCCAAGGATATGTGTGAAAGCAAGCATCCTGAGAATTTGTTAGCAGCCAGATTACCACTACGAGGTAAGACCAGCCTTCGGGGGAATCCTCTGTTGTGGTGAGCCAAGAATAGAGATGAAAAGAAACCCTGATTGCTTTGTTGAGCTACTGAATTGAAGTAATCCCGAGGTCTGTCCTACCTGTGAACTGTGGGGCTCCCCATGCTCATCCACATGCTTTGAATGCTGAAGTCTGTCTTTGCTGGCTTTTTGAATCTTTGCATTGGATGCATTTAAACAGATACAATTGCAGACTGATTGGGAAACCCAGCTGCCTAAAGACCTACATGGAACACAAAAATCAGAAGGCAGATGCCCTTTTCAAAGCAACGGCTTTAAGCAGCCCGAGTCTACGCTTCCCAAAATGACAGATCATAGTAAGACGCTCTCGCAGTTCCAATGATGTTGAACAGAATGTAAACTGTGAGGAATTGCAGGTAGGGTCTTTTGAGTGTTTGGAGGGGGCGGGGGGAATGAAAAGGTGTGATCAGGAAGGGAATGGCAGAGAAAAAAAAACATCGACCTGATTACAATAATAATTAATGTTGCCTTAGGGTTACCCTGTGCCCAGCAGTATTCTGGGCAGTGGCCATATTAACTCATTTACTCTTCAGAACCATCTTATGGCAATATTATATTTATTTAAATACCACACCCCTGCCCCTCACCCTACTGCTAAAACCAGCCACAACTCAAGCAAGGGGTCTGGCTCCATCCAGTGCTGGACTATCACCCACGGCCGCATCCACATTTTTACGTATCTCCTTAATGTAAGGAGATACATAAAAATACCTCATTATCGACACTGGGCATTCCCTGTGCTCTCTATCCATAGCTTCCTTTGAAACCCAGTGGACATACCTAGGATTCATCTGGATGGAGCAAGATGTTCTGGCAGGGATGTACCTGGCAGAGCCTCTGTGGACAGTATTTGCAAATGACTCACGCCAAGGAATTAGGTAAACAAAGGGAGGTCTCCTGCCAGTTACTTGCACAGACTTCACGGCCACCTACTTACCTGTTGATGTCAATGAAAGCCAAGGTTTCTTTTCTGTAAACAGATTCTACCTTTCTTCCTCACTCCTACAGACAAGGATGTTATTTATATCAAGGATGAAAAGGCACCTATTTGGAAGAGGAGATCTTTTTTGCTTCAATTGTGACAATGTCAGTTAAACCTAATCCAGCTATAAAAATAACTAAAACAGGGGCACCTGGGTGGCTCGGTCGTTGAGTATCTGCCTTCGGCTCAGGTGGTGATCCCAGGGTCCTGGGATCGAGCCCCGCATCGGGCTCCCTGCTCGGTGGGAAGCCTGCTTCTCCCTCTCCCACTCCCCCTGCTTGTGTTCCTGCTCTCGCTCTCTCTCTGTCAAATAAATAAAATCTTAAAAAAAAAAAAATTAAAAAAAAATAAAGAATCAAATTCTTCAAAGGATAATACTGACTTCAAAACCAAGTTATGGGTGCCTGGTTGGCTCAGTCGTTAAGCGTCTGCCTTCAGCTCAGGTCATGATCCCAGGGTCCTGGGATCGAGTCCCGCATCAGGCTCCCTGCTCCTCGGGAAGCCTGCTTCTCCCTCTCCCACTCCCCCTGCTTGGGTTCCCTCTCTCGCTGTGTCTCTCTCTGTCAAATAAATAAAATCTTTAAAAAAAAAGATAAGTAACTAAAACAAAAGAATGCATTAAAACTTCTTTTTAAAATTTTTTTTAAGTTTTTATTTAAATTCCAGTTAGTTAACATACAGTATAATATTAGATTCAGGCATACAATTTAGTGATCCAACACTTCCATACATCACCCAGTGCTCATCACAAGTGCCCTCCTTGACCCCCATCACCTATTTACCCCATCCCCCCAATCCCCTCCCCTCTGGTGACCATCAGTGTGTTCTTTAGAGTTAAGAGTCTGTTTCTTGGTTTCCCTCTCTTTTTCTCCCTATGCTCGTTTGTTTTGTTTCTTAATGCTAGAAACGAATGCTCCTATTCCTTTTACTGTAAATATAAATTACAAGCTCAAGGAGTTAAGTGAGACAGTTTTTATTAAGCTCCTTTTGTATTATCACCAATGTTGTCTAAAGCGTGATAGAAAACAAACAAAAAGGCCTGGAGGTTGTTACTCTTTTTTTAAAAATTCACTTAAATTTCTTCTCTGTTGTATTTTTCATTTTTTCTTCCTTTCCCAGTAAAGCTCTCCCACCCCACCCCATTCCAGCATAAGACCAGATCTCCACTCATTCAAGAAGGGCCCACAATAGAGTGGGAAAGAGGGCAAACCACAAGCTTTTGTGTCTTTTGTTGTACAAAAGCCTAAACCCAGGGGGAAAGAGATTCTCTATTCACATCCCAGAGACACAGGAATGGAGAAGTTCCTCTAAACTCTCCCAGATCCCTGAGCTTAGGGGAAGTGTGGAAGAGGCGGGGGTCTGGGACCAGTCCCAATAGCAGTGAGCTGGGCCCCGCATTAAGCAGGCTGCTAGGAAGCCTGCCAGCCCCAAGAGGGATGGCTACATTGTGCACATTGACAGAAATATAAGCAGCCCTCACGAAGATTCCTGGGCTCCCAGCAGGACGTGGGAACAGCAGAGGACGATTTAAACTGAGCACAGAGACAGAAGCTCTCAGGCCTACCCTGTCTTGGAGCACTAACAGAGGATCCAGTGTCTTCTGCCTCCCCAGCCCAGGGCTCTGTGGAAGATCCCAGAACTTTCAGGGAAGTGGTTAGAGTATCCCCCAAAGAACTAAAATTTAGTTGCATTCTGCTTGTTGGCTTGTTTTTCTATGGGCCCAACTGAATGGGCAAATCTCAAGATGAGACCTATCAAGTGAAAAGATGCACTACTTCATGTATGCCAGAGTTTGGGGTAGGGGACGCGGGGCTGCACAAGGAGTTAATCCTACCACAGAGTTAATAATCTCGTTTGTGGGCCGCAGACACTAAGTGAATCTGAGAACAACGAACGCAGAAAGTAGCCAAATGGTAGAATGTGTGGTAGAGGGGATAGAAGGGTGCCCAGAGCGAAACTCTGGTGAGGGTGGACTCTGACTTGGTAACTCAGCAGAGCAGGTAAAACCAACAGCGAGCACAGGGGACGAGGCAGGGCTCTCCAGGTGATGGGAGAGCACGCGTGAGGAGTCAGAGTTGAGGGTGAGCATCTTCAAGCGTGCCAAGAAGGAGACACAATTGGTAGACTGGACTGAGGGAAGAATGGGTAACCAGCAAAATAAAGGGGGGCTGCCCTGCAGAGGGTCTTGAGGGTCTGGCTCCGAAGTCTGTATGGGATACCATACACAGCAAGATACCCGTCGGGAGTCTTGATCCGGACTGTGCAATGGTTTTTGGAAATTATATTCTAAGGTTAATATGAAGTTGGTATCAACAGAGTATGAAGAGCCCATGATAGTAGAAGGTAGCAGTATGGGGTGCCATTTCTGTAACCTTGGCAAGACAAGAGGAAAGGCCTGCATTCAGGGTGGATGGAAGAAGAAATGAGGGTATAAAATAGTGAAAGGAAACATTTCGAAACATCTCCAGTCACTTCAGCAAGTTGGAACTACGATTTTAGCATTCTGTTGAGCAGGACGTCCAATCAAATGATGATACTGGGCACAGGACAGTTCGTTCCATCTAAGTAATGTGACTGGCAAGAGTTGTGTGACAAATTTTAGCTTGCTAATTTAAGCTGCTGTTCACCTTAGTCCCTTAGGAAATGTGCTGTCTTGGTGTGGGCTGGGAAGGAATTACAAAAGTGAAAACAAGTGTTTCCATCCTCGGAATGTTTTCCTTCTTGTAATGTTCGGTGGTACTGCTGTTTAATGTCTTCCCACACTTGGACACACCGTTGCACAAGGCAACTGTGAAGACAAACGTGTCTAATTGCAGGAACAAAGCCACCCAAGAGCACTTGCATTTGTTAGTCCTAGGGAAGTGAGCGAGAATTTATAAAACAACAAACAAGATTTGTGCAAAAAATAATAATAATAAAAACAACAACAAAACACACACACACACAAAAACCCAAAAACCCCAAGAACACAAAATATCCTCAGAAGGCATGCAAAGAACCGTTCAACAGCATAGCAGTGTCTTAACAGACAAAATCCTGAGTTCAAATTCTGATTCTGCCACTTAGTGACTGGGCAGCCTTGGACAAGTTACTTCAAAGACTAGCCCTTAAGACCTCCTTCCAATTGGAAACAGGTGTCCCTCTGGGCAGATGAAATCCCAAGGAGGCTGGAGAGCTCCTTTTTGACCTCCACTCTCCTGTGCAACTAAGCACCCACACGCAGTGAGCAACCCACACGTTTGTACACAGTAGCTCTAGGCTTCAAATCCCTGTTTTCATTTCCTCTTCATATATTGTAGGAAATGAGAGTATCTACCTCATGGGGCTGTTCCGAGGATTAAACTGCTATAGAACACGTCAAGTGTTTAGTGTAGCATTTGGCACGTTGTAAACATACTGCAAATGTTTACTATTATGATTGCATTTTTATTCAACTAAGTCTCTCCTATTTGGGGGCAGAGGTTAGCAAACTGTGGCCCGCAGGCCATATCCAGCCCACCACCTGGTTTTGTGCAGCCGGAGAGGTAACGGTTGTTTTTATATTTTTAGATGGTTGGAAAGAAATCAGAAGAAAACTATTTTTGTGGCACACGAAAATTACATGAAATGCAAGTTTTATTGGATCACAGCTACTCTCAGTCACATATCGATGGTCTACGGCTGCTTTCAATGGTACAGCAACAGAGGTGAAAAGGAGCATCAGAGATGGTACGACCCATAAAGCCCAAACTACCGAGGCACCTGGGTGGCTCAGTTGGTTAAGCGACTGCCTTCAGCTCAGGTCATGATCCTGGAGTCCCGGGATCGAGTTCCGCATCGGGCTCCCTGCTCGGCAGGGAGTCTGCTTCTCCCTCCGACCCTCCTCCCTCTCGTGCTCTCTGTCTCTCATTCTCTCTGTCTCAAATAAATAAATAAAATCTTAAAAAAAAAAAAAAAAGCCCAAACTATCTGTCCGGCTTTGCAGAATGGCTTTGCGGAGCCCCGGTTCCCCACCACGCCCTCCCGCACTGGCTTCATGATGTGCTCTTCAATCTTTCCCAAGGATTAGAAGGAAATCAAAAAATGATTTTCGAAATTCTTGAGCCCCAGTGAACATCATCAAGCTGTTGAAAGAGAGGCATTCTGATTCTTTCCAAGTATTTTGCAATATCTTTCAAAACACTGTCACCTCTTTTCATGGGTGATGACAATGTGCTTCACATTAATCCTCCTTCCGATCTACAAAGATAGTGGAGGCACGGCTCAAAGCCAGAGCAAACACACGGCTGTCGAGTCTGCCCTCAGTGTTACCACGTGTGCCCAGGTTCACGCTGGAAACACATCTCACGTGGACCGGCGCCAAGCCAGCTTTGGCTGTCACGTGATGGCAACATACACACAAGCAAAGCCGAAAATTCAGTCCATCACCGAGATGCTTTATCTGTTTGATGCCAGAAATCCAGATATTTGGAAACATCTGGATAATTGATTACATTTTTCACGTTTCATCTGGATTTGGCAGTCAGCCTATTTGAGCTCCACAGAATAGCCAACTGTGAGCTGTGTTCTAAAGACTAACAGGGAAAACAAAACTTACTCTCTCCCTAACCTTTCCAGGATGACTTTCCTGGTTCTACTTCTTCCATGGAGTACATTCTCTGCTTCCTTCGATTTCCCCCTCTGTTTATCTGTTTTCTTTATCTTCTCTATCTTTTATACTTTTTATTCTTTCTCTCTCTCTCTCTTTTTCACCTGGACTTTTCTCTTTGACACAATCTCTACCATAAAACTTAAAGAGTGTGCTCTCCTTTCCAGCCCCTTCTTTCCAATCCAAGAAGAAAAATGAGTGGCTTCAGAACAAATGAAGTTTCCGATTAAAACCTGACGGCCACGCCTCTGGTAGCACAAAATGGCTTTGGAATTGCCGGGAGGCTGCTTTGTGTCCGATCGACCAGACCATGTCTGTGGCAGAATTCCAGGGAAAGGTCACCGGACCAGCCTCTGATTTACCTATTCACGCTTTTTCTATTATTTTTCAATTGATTTTTTTAACAATCTGTTCAATGTTGTAAGTGTATATAAAACCCCCTGTGATAGAATACAGACCCCCCCCCGGGCCACTTACTTGTAATTATGGCAATTACAACCTTTGCTTGACTTGGGCTATTTTGGGAGGCATGGTTATGGCCTACACTGGTCCACAGTCTTCTTTTGTAACACTATGGACCTTGCCAAGACAAATGCAATCTTCTCTCCCTGCTCCCCTAAATTCCTGACTGATGCTCTGCCTTTCTGAAGTCTTGCTGTGAACACAGCACTGAATCCAAGACACTCCTGTCTGGATGGCTTTTGCATGTTTCCAGGGAAGGCTTTTCTTCTCCAAACA
Organism: Neomonachus schauinslandi; assembly: GCF_002201575.2. Lineage (NCBI taxonomy): Eukaryota > Metazoa > Chordata > Mammalia > Carnivora > Phocidae > Neomonachus > Neomonachus schauinslandi. The sequence continues at coordinate 10,149,416 of NC_058409.1, read as the reverse complement.
ACACTGTAGAGTTAGTTGTAGTCCCAGATCATACAAACAGGAATAGCAGCTGCAAAATGGAGAATGTTGTCCTTGGTCCTAACCTGCTGGCTTCATCTTTAAGAAGAAACAGCTTCGAAATGAAAAGGGAAAATATCTCGGTGTTAAAATAATCACTGCGTGAGTCCTGGAGGTAGTGAGCTATGTTACATTCATCTGAACGCTTAGGCTTCCTTTTTGCTTAAAGATGACTACAAAAAATACCTTTGTCCTGAAATCCTTTATAATTAAAGGGAGAAAAATTATGCTTCCAATACTAGATTGTACCACCTAATTTTAATGCCAGCCCAAATCAGAAATATATTACGTATGAATATAAGCAGTAATAAGGAAACAGCAAACAATATGGTTGTGTGATGGGAAAGTCATGCCGGACCAACATACTGTCAAGGTAAAATCAAAGTATACCGTTTCAGAAATATTTCTGTGTAGCTAAAGTGCCTTAATGTCTTGGGAGGTAAATCAGGATGACAGTGATTTTTTAATTCAATTAAGAATAATCCTCGCTAACAAAGTATTTTTTTTTATGCAATGCACACTTTTTCAGGTCTCTGCCAGAAGGCTTATATTCCCAACCCTTAGACACCTTTTGTCTTTTCTCTGTGTTGGAACAAAAAAAAAATAAAGAAGAGCCAAGATCATCTCAGCTTTCTACTCACCTGTTAGGAAGGTCAGTCACTTTCTACTTTCCATCCCACCAGACACTTTCAACACCCAGCCACACCCCTCAACACAGGACTCAGTCCTTCAGAAGAGGGAGGGGACATGAACGACATCTCGCTCTGATTAGAACCTATTGGTCTCTTCAGGGTCTGACTCACCAAAGAGCCTGGGAGGCAGTCCCGTTTGCTCCTGAAACCTCTGCTAAGATTGGAATGTCTACAAGTTCACTGATTTCTAGAAGGGTACAAGATCAGACCCCTCCCCTTCTCAGGACCCTCCAATAAGCCTTCTACCCCACTTAGAATGAAATCCCAAACTGTTTTCTAGAAAGACCTACAAAAGCCCACATAGCCAGCTCCAGCTTCTCTCAAGACCTCAGCCCCTGTCTTCCCCTGCCCCTCGTCTACTCTGTACCAGCCACACAGGCCTTTCTTCTGTTCCTATGTATGTGCCCAGCTCATCCTGCCAAAGGGTTCTTATATTTGCTCTTTCCTGGGAGACCCTTCCACCAGGGTCTCCCAGGACTCACTCAGTCTCTGCTTGAAGGTCAAACCTACAAAGAGACTCCCTGACCACCCTGTGGCAGGCAGAATAATAGAAGATGTCCACGTTCTTAAGTTCTGAAACCTGTGAATAGAGTTCCTCACACAGCAAAGGACACCTTGCACGTATGAAAAAGGTAAGAATCTCAAGACTGGAGATTTTCCTGGATTATCCAGGTGGGCCCAATGTAATAAAAAATGTCTTTATAAGAGGGTAAGTGTTGGTTTGCAAACTGGCCCCCATATATACAGGGCAAAGAGAAACTGAAGAAAAAGACCACTCCAGAGTGGTAGGTGGCCATTTTCATAAGCAGGGGAATGTATATACAAGGCTTGTCTTGGGCAATCATGAGATCGAGTCAATCTCCATACCAGTCATCAGAGTCTTAAAATTTTGTACAGAGGCCTTAATTGGGTCTAGTCATGTACACCATCCAAATGGTTCCAACAATACTGTTCTCCATCAAGAAGGCTGTGTTCTTGAAACAGCTAGAACGTACATTCCAAGGACAGGTGTGGGGGTGAAGAGTCTCCTGTTGCCCAGGCCCAGCTCCTGGGTCACCCAGTGCTCATGTCCTCCAGATGACCTCCCCAACAGTGAAAGTCAGGGAGAGAGATCTGCAGATGTTAGGCTGTTGGCTTAGAAGATGGAGGGAGGAACCATGAGCCAAGGAATGAAGTGAATTCTAGCAGCTCTTTTTTTTCCCTCTCTAGAACTTCCAGAAGGATGGCAGCCCTGAGGACACCTTGACTTTAGCCCAATAAGACTCATTTTGGACTTTTGGCCTGCAGAACAGTAGTATAATAGGTTGTGTTGTCGTAAGCCACTAGGTTTGCAGTAATTTGCTGCAGTAGCAATAGGAAACATATACACACCCTCTAAAATAACGTTCCCTCCCTACTCCCCACTGAGTTGCTTTCACTGCCTTACTCTGCCTTTTTTTTTCCTTCATAGGACGTACTACTGTTGAAAATCATATTACTTTCTCATCGGTTGCTTATCTATCTCCTGCAATAGAATGCAAACCTCATGAAAGTAGAAACTTTGCTTTGTTAACCTCTGGATCTCACATACCTACAAGATTACCTAGAGAGTAGGTGCTCAGTGGATCTTTGTTGAATGAATGAATGAATAAGTAAACTCATCCTTATTAAGACCAGACCCCACTGAAACAGAATTTGGATGCGTGTGGAGGGGTGTGTGTTTGTGTGTGTTTGTGTGTGTGTGTATACAGTGGTCAGAGTAGAGTAAGAGGATTAATAAAACAGTGTCAGGCTGAGAGCAGGAGCATAGCACTAGCAGGGGTAGTGGTGAATTGTGGAATTCAACCTCTTTCTGACAGAGCCACGGCCCTGATTGATACTAATTAAGATACATCAATATTTCCAGAAGGTTTTTGATTAGATCCTCATGTGAAAATGTCCTCCATAGATAACTTCAGTATTGTTCTGGACTATGTTTCCCTATGATTTAGATAACAACCTCAAATGGCCCCACAAGGTCATTATCAATAGTTCAGCATCCATGCATGGATTGCACACTTTGAAGAATTTCCGCAAATTACATGACTAAAGAAGTCGATGTTACTGTGATCAAAGCTGGAATGAAAAGTCAACCCCCAAACTACAGTCAGAACAGTAAGGTACCAACACAAAAATAGACACATAGATCAGTGGAATAGAATCGAGAGCCCAGAAATAAACCCACGTGTATATGGTCATTTCATCTACAACAAAGAAGGTGAAAATATACAATGGGGAAAGACAGTCTTTTCAATAAATGGTGTTGGGAAAACTGGACAGCTACATGCAAAAGAATTAAGGTGGGCCACTATCCTACACGCTACACAAAAATAAAATAAAAATGGGTTAAAGACCTAAGTGTAACACTGGAAACCATAAGACTCCTTGAAGAAAACATAGGAAATAACCTCTTAGTCATCAACCTCAGCAACGTTTTTCTAGATACGTCTCCTGAGGCAAAGGAAACAAAAGCAAAAATAAATAATTGAGACTACATCCAACTAAAAAGCTTCTGCACAGTGAAGGAAACCATGAACAAAACAAAAAGGCAACCTACTGAATGGAAGAAGGTATTTGCAGATGATATGTCTGATAAGGGGTGAATGTCCAAAATATGCAAAGAACTTATACAAATGAACACACACAGAAACAAACCATCTGATTGAAGAATGGACAGAAGACCTGAAAAGACATTTTTCCAAAGAAAACATACAGATGGCCAACAGACTCAAGAAAAGATGCTCAACATGACTCATCAAAAGGGAAATGCAAATCAAAACCACAACGAGGTGTCACCTCATACCAGTCAGAATGGGTAGTATCAAAACGACAAGAGATAACAAGTGTTGGCAAGGGGAGCCCTCGTGTACTGTTGGTGGGAATGCACAATGGTGCAGCCACTCTGGAAAACAGTACAGAGGTTCCCCCCCCAAAAAATTAAAATTGAAGTACTATACAATCCAATAATTCCACCTCTGGGTATTTATTTGAAGAAAATGAGAAGACTAATTTGAAAATATATATGCACCTTTATGCTTATTGCAGCATTATTTACAATAGCCAAGACATGGAAGCAGCCAAGCGTCCATCAGCAGGTGAATGGATAAAGAAGAAGTGGTGTATATATACAATGGAATATTACTCAGCCATAAAAGAGAATGAAATCTTACTACTCGAAACAACATGGATGGACGTGGAGGGTATTAGGTTACATGAAAGAAGTCAGAGAAAGACAAATACTGTATGATTTCACTTACATGTGGAATTAAAAAACAAAACAAACAACAACACAAGAGAAACAGAATCATAAACACAGTGAACAAACTGCGGTTGCCAGAGGCAAGAGGGGTAGGGAGAAGGTGAAACAGGTAAAGAAAATTAAGAGGTACAAACTCCACTTATAAAATAAATTTAAAAAAAGAAAAATTAACCCCAAGAAATGGCATCTTGTTTTGTTTCAATTTGATTAACTTTGATCATTGGGGAATTTGAATTTTTTTTCACACACCTGTCAGTTCTTTTCGAACTGATTTTGATAACTGTCTGCTCATGCATGACCTTTACTGATTTTTCCACTTTTTGTTTTCTTATTTACTTATACACATTTTTAAAAACTTTATCAACTCAGTCTTTGTTACATACACTACAAACTCTTTCTCCTAGTCTGTTTTAACTTTAAAATGCTTCATTTCACTTTATTTGATCTATATGTTTTTCTTTAGGCTTACATTTTGAAATGAGCCTGTCTGATAAACCATATAACCGTTCAAGTTACATCACTGGGAAACATACATGCATATTTTCTGGGCTCACTGTCAGAAAATTTTGTCAAAGGCTCAAATTATCTTTAGCACAACCAAATGTACTAAGCAGAAGTACCCTTCTTAAAAGAGTCATATTGGATCACAGATAAAGACATCCCAACACTCAGTAATGTGATTTTCCTTAATGCCCAGTCACTGTATTTCCAAATATAGTTAAAATGTGCCTATTCGTTTATAGGAATTTTCGGGAACTTTAATATTCTTTCCACATGGGTTGTTCATTTTTAGCAGTTTCATGACATCTTCTTGAAAAAAAAAAAACAAAAAACTTCCACACTTATTTCTTGTTACAGTATAGCTAATTTTACTTTTGTGAACCAAAAAGGAACAAGGTCCCAGACCACATTAATTTTTTATTTATCATGTCAATGATTCCTTTTAAATGTCACATATTAGGATTGGGTTTCTTTCATTAATATTTAGGTAGTGTCTAGGCTTGAATACCGACTTCATTATCGTGTAAGCAAAATGAAATAAAATGCTATAGATCACACAGATCTTTAAATTTCCCCAGAAATGTTGAAACAATGCTTTTTAAAGACTATCTCAAAGAGTATTAGATCAGAAATCTCTACAGACCCTCCATCAAAGACGTAGATGCAAGTTTGGATGGTCTATATTAGGAACATGAAATTTCGCCTAGAGAACTGGCGGAATTGGTAAATTTTACAAGTTCTCAATTAGTCACAGCGTAAGGACAAAGCAAATCCACAGAAAATGTTAATTTCCACCCAACATCTCAGACCTCTTTTGCCACTAATTCTCTTGCAAGGACTAGAAAGATGGCAACATGCATGGGTGGGCGGGCAGAAGGATGGCTTTGGCTCTATCTTCTGTAAGGTACCAACTTCTCCAGAGAGCTTTTTTGAAGAGGAGAGCAACCAGAAGAAAGGAGTGAACTGGAGAAAGAACTAAACAAGCAGGGTCCACAAACATGGACCATTCACTCCTCAACGGTCAAGTTCTGAGGGTCGATGAAAGCAGTATTGAGTAACTGAACTTCTACCCAGAATTGAAGAACTAGTAAGGTTGGGGAGGGGGGGAGGACGGGTTGAACACGCAGGCATCACTGTGTTCTGCTTCACCCAAGATTTGTATTTAAAACATCAAGTAGGTATTGTTTACTGGGAGGTGCACTGAGGACAGGAAGGAGGATTTCTTGAAACAACAGACCAGACCAAGCGCTGGGCAGACTCTGATCAGTGTTCCGAACTGAGCAGTAATCCATAATGACATGATGACTTGTCCTCTGCCATTGTCTCGGCGTTTCTGCTCCAAATACCTCTTTCTCTTTCTCTGGATCCTTTTCCTCACACTATCTAGCCACCGCAGGGGCATAAGCCACTGTGAAAATATACAAGCCGTTTCTTTCTACTTTGAGGGACTCTCGGGTTGCAGACTATATATAGAGAGGGGTTGTGGAAGGAGTCTGCCACAAGCCTGCAATTGTGGGTCCGTGCTATTGATGTTGGATAAATCTCTTGGGCAGTCCACTCTGTGCCAACCCTGGAGCTGAATGCCAACTCTGAACGTTCAGAGCAGTGTTCTGAAGAGGACAGTGTGCTAGTTCTGCAGGTAGATGGCCACGGATTTAAATCCTGGCTCCATCCCTTCCCTAGCAGGGCCCTGGCAGGGGGGTGAGTCTCTCAGAGACTCCAGTTTCTTATCTCTGAACCCAGTGCACACACCTGCCTTTCTGCTTCTAGTCAGTGGATGGGGAGCCAAGGGAGCCATGTCCCAGGTGGGTGGAGAATATTCTGTGCCTCTTCCATCCTTAGAGGCTGTGTGCCTGCCTTCCCTTTCTTCCTTCATTAATGTCTGCTTAGATTTTATTTATTTATTTGTCAGAGAGAGAGAGAGCACAAGCAGGGGGAGCAGCAGAGGGAGAGGGAGAAGCAGACTCCCCACTGAGCAGGGAGCCCGATGCGGGCTCAATCCCAGGACCCTGGGATCATGACCTGAGCCAAAGGCAGACGCTTAACCAACTGAGCCATCCAGGCGTCCTGTCTGCTTAGATTTTAAATTCTGTTCTGGCCCCACCAGTGCTTTAGGTGCTGGAGTCACCAGGCTGTGATTCTCAAACAGAAAAGCACAGGCTTTCCATGCTGAGGCTGAGCAGAGCCTCTAATAGATCATAGGATGACTTGGAAAATTGTTAATGCCCTAAAACCCTTCCATGACATTAGGGCCTAAGGTTTTGATTCCAACACAGCAGTGCCCCACCTATCATGACTAGCCTCATTAATTTGTTGGGATGATCCATTTCTTTTCTCTTTAAAGTGCTGCATAACGTATATTTACTTGTCCTAATTAAAGTCAATGAAAAAAAATTTGTCTGAAGAACTAGGTGGCATGCACGGAGCTTTCCGGGAAATCAGCAAAATCAGATCTGGAAACCACTTTTCGGAGGACACTACAACTTGACCATTCTTGCAGAGCATATACAAGAGGAAAGAACAATGGAATGTTCCCCTCAAGGACTTTTCCCTTCAGGATGGAGAGAACAATTTTGCACTCTTATTTGGAACATTGGATGCTAGTGGAAATCAGAATTTTTCTGTTTTGTCTGTGCTAAGGAATTCTGTCTTTTATAAAGCACCAGGCCGTAACTGCCTGGTAATAATTTCCATCGTTATTCTCAAAACCTTGGAGGGAATTCGCAGCTAACAAATGGATTTTTGTCATCTCTGTCCATTCTCTGTTTGGCTGTTCCTTATCCACACTTACCCTAGAATCTCATGCAACCTGCATACATTGTTCATTCAACAAACATCTGTCCTCTCGCACTTCAGTTATTTTTCTATTTTATCTTATTTCCCCTGTCTTTCCCTCCCTTCCAGAAGCAGTCACTCTAATATGTTCATGTATTTCTTTTTGATGGTATTCTTGAAAAATTGCTGTTTTGCATGCATATATTTTTGATTTTTTAGATGGCATTGTGTGATAGATCAAATTTCCTTTCATAGTGCTTTGGCTCAGCAGTATGTTTATTTTTATTTTTATTTTGTTTTATTTTTAAAGATTTTATTTATTTATTTGTCAGAGAAAGAGAGAGAGCACACGTGCACAAGCAGGGGGAGAGTGGTAGGCAGAGCAAGGAGAGGGAGAAGCAGACTCCTCGCTGAGCAGGGAGCCTGACGTGGGACTCAATCCCAGGACCCCGGGATCATGACCTGAGCCAAAGGCAGACACTTAACCAACTGAGCCACCCAGGCGTCCCAGCAGTATGTTTTTAGATACAGCCATACTGCCATGTAGACACTATTTCCAATTCTTGTATATTAATCATGGATCCTTTTTCTAGCTATTAGGTATAAAAGGTCAAACAAGAAAATTCACGGCTCCTCCTTCTACAGAGCTTACATTCTCATTGGGTGAATACACATTAAACAAATAACAACAACCCAGTCAAGAGTCTGTCATTCATTTTTTCAATAAATATTTATCGAATGCCTTCCATATGCTACATTCATTAAGCACTGGGGATAGAGACTGGGACTGAAGAGATACCTGCCCTCATGAGGCTTACACTCCAGAGGATCAGCCAAGTCCTGTAGATCATGGCAAAGGATTTATGGTCAATGGCAAATGATTAAATGGTTTTCTGCAACAGAATGATAGAATAGGATAGGATATCTTTATTGTAGATGCCATCAGAATAATGGATCAGAGGGGAACAAGACAGGATTCAGGGGAACCAGTTCGAAGGCTGTTGCAGTGAAGCAGTTCAGAGGGGACAGTGGCTTTGGTGGGGCTGGTGGATGGAAAGGGAGAGAAAGAAGAGGGTGACGTCACATATCCTGGAGAAAGAATGGGCACGATGGGCTGCTGGACTGACTGTGAGGGGTGAAGAGGAACCAGGAAGCATCTCCGGGTTTCTGGTCTGAAAACTGAGATGCAGAAGACAGGGTGCATTGAGTTTGGGGAGAAAAGCCAAGTCCTGTGTGGGTCATGAATGAATGTATGAATCTGAAGCTCAGAGAAGAGCTGTGGACTGAAGATGCATTCAAGAGGCATCATATAGGGACACACTTGGAATTCATGAGTAGGGAATGCAGACAATGGTGAGAAAACGGGGTGTGGAGAGGGCATTCCAGAGCCCAAATGAATCCCAACACTCGGAGACTGGATGGAGGAGAAAAAGCCAGCAGGAAATGATACTGAGTGCTCAGGGAAGGTCTACTGTGGTTGAGCTACTTGGATGTCCAGATGTTTCCCTAAGTAATGCCTTCAGCCAAAGCTGCTTGCGTGGAGAGGTCAGGGAGGACCCCTAGGGAGAACGGTGTAAGTATGGGTGGAAGTTAGGACATTTAGTGAAAGTAGGGACGAAGGAGAGGGAGTAAGGGCAAGGAAGGTGATATCTGGGAGAAAATTTTGGATGAAGAAGAAGGCTTTTTAGGTGAGCGAGCCTTGGACATGATTAATACATGGTTCACAGGTGCAGAGGGACGGTGGAGAGCAGAACGCTCCTGAGAGGCATGAGGAGGGGGGATCGGAGCCTGGGGCAGGGGCAGGCTCCCCTTTGATAGTACTCATTCCACACCTTCGTCTGAATGCTACTTCACTGACAAAATAAGACAAGAGGAGGAGCTACTTTGAAGAGTTCAGTTCCAATAGATTTCACAATGAGCAGAAGGAAAGGGGCCTTGCTTCTTGAGAAGTAATTTGTTCAAAGGTCATTGTCAAAGAAACTAAGCCTCAAAACAAGAGGATATCTATAGAGTTTGGCACAGAATCTGATTTTATATTGTCACAGGGCAAATTTGGGCTGGAAGAAGGCTGTCTGGTAGAAGAAAATTATTCTCTCTCTTTTTGGAAAGAGCCCATAACAGGCTTTGATAGAAACCCAGAGAGATTGTGTAGCCTTTTGTGTTTATCAAAATGCTGAAAGCTCTCTCCTTTTCCCAGCTTAAGGAGGCATACAGAACAGAAGACAGATTCTCCAGTACACATTAAATCCAGGCAAGTCCAAATAAGTAGGGGGAAATGACCAACCAAATGGGTCGAGATCAGAAGACACACTAATGCCTTCCAGCATTTAGCTGGGCACAGGCCAGGTGAATCTCCCTCTGAGACCTCATCGAGGAGTCTGAGAGGATCTAGTTCATGAATTTCTACTCAGGCCCAGGAAAAGACCACACACAAATCAAATAGTATGTATGTATGTATGTATGTATTTTAAGATTTTATTTATTTGAGAGAGCAAGCAAGAGCCAGGCGGGGGGTGGGGGACAGAAAGAGAGGAAGAAGCAGACTCCCTGCTGAGTAGGAAGCTGGATGTGGGGCTCAATCCCACAACCCTGGGATCATGACCTGAGCCAAAGGCAGACATTTAACTGACTGAACCACCCAGGTGCCCCTTAAATAGTATTTGATAACAGCTAAAGGATAGGAGCAACTACATCTAAATATGTTTATTTCTCTAAATCTAGACTAAAGAGCGCAGATGTTTAATTTCCCTGGTCATATAGTATTCATAGTGTTCTGGCACTTTCTGAGTTGACTGCTTATACATAGTAATCAATCAAATCGCATCCCTGTTTGGTTTTTGTTGTTGTTGTTGTTGTTCTTTACACCATGGAGACATGTAAGGAGTTGGGTCGCAAAGCCAGATCCAAGAGGCCAACATTGACACAGGAGGCAGGGTAGCCCAGAGGAGACAAGACATCCGTGCAAGGTTAGGCTCTCAAACCCAAGCTTATCAAATGGCATCGCAGGTTGTAAAGAAGGCAATGTATTACATTGCAAAGAACACTACTTGGGAACTAGCCTTTTACTACTGGCCTGCCCCTGACATACGGCCTGACTCTGGGCAATTTACTCAGCTCCCCAAGTCATTTCACCTGCAGAGTACCCACAGGTACTCTGGAATTTTTGAGGTCTATCCTGTTTTGAAAAATCTCTTGTTCTGATGTATTAATTGGGATTAGTTCGATTCCAAGTGAAAGAAGCAGACCTCAAACTGACTTAAGTAAAACGGGATGAGATTTATTGGTTCATACAACTGCAAATCTATTGGCAGCCCACAGAGCCCCTTCTGCGAAATGGGAAAAGGGAGTCCTGAGTGAGCATGTGGCTTGGTAAGCAATGGGAGCCTTTGTGTGAAACAAAACACAGTCCCTTCCTCTTGGTAGATGCAACCCTGCTCCCCGATGCACCACATGGATTTCAGCCCCATTGACCCCTTTGGCTGGGAACCTCCATAGTTCACAAATTGCTCAACTGTATATATATGGGTAGCCCCGAAACCAAGGGTAACTGGCATCAAGTTCAGCTGGGTCTAGGGACTCAAACACTACCACCAGGACTTACACTCACTCCTTCCTTGGGGCTCTGTTTGCCTTTTGTGGATTCCATTCGTGTGTGTGTGTGTGTGTGTGTGTGTGTGTGTGTGTGAGAGAGAGAGAAAGAAAGAAAGAGAGAGAGAGACACCACGCTGGGTCACATGCTGACCCATTGGATCTGAGGGTGGGGCAGAGGTCCCATCAAACCACTCAGACTGAGAGCAGAGGAGCTCAGGGGGCTTGCTGTTCCTAGAGTAAGGGTGTGGATGGTGAGCTGGGAAAAATAATCCTTGTCTTTTTATGTATCTCCATAGCTCTCAATCAGCTGACCAAGTAGTCTTAGAAGAGCTGAGGAACCACTCCTCCTCTCCCCTGGAAGTGCTTACATTAGCAAAAGCCCTGGAATGACACTAGCCAATGCCGAGGATGCGGCGGTGAAATTGACGTGTTTGTGTTTGTACGTTGCTGGGGCATCATGAATTGGCACAAGGCTTTGGAAAACTATCGGGCAATTTTGACCAACAGGAGTACAAACTGCTGTGTCATGGGACCCGAGAACTTATCCTAGAGAACTAACTCAAACTTAGAAGTTCACATGTGCAAGAACCTCTATTCAACATCATCTATGATAACAAGTTAGAAATGAACAGAATCAACCACAAGGGAACAGGTAAGTGAATTATAACGGAGCAATTGAATGAAACATTGAGTGGCCATTAAAACAACAACTGTGAAGAGTGTATAACCAGGATGCTAAGTGAAATAAAGCATGTACAAAGTTACCTAAGTGTTTAATGACAACAGAGATGTATCAAAGCATAGAGATGTAGCCTAGGAAGGAACACCTAAAATGGAAACTGTGTTTGTGTTTACAGTGCAGGGGAGTAGGAAAGCTGTTTTGTCTTTCAATGTCTTGTGATCTTGGTACAACATTGTTTAAGAATAAATAAGATCTAGTGAGAAAATGTTTGGTGGGGGGCACCTGGGTGGCTCAGTTGGTTAAGTGTTGGCCTCTTGATTTCGGCTCAGGTCATGATCTCAGTCGTGAGATAGAGCCCCTCATCAGGCTCCGTGCTCAGTGTGGAGTCTGCTTGAGATTCTCTCTCTCCCTCTCCCTCTGCCTACCCACTCCCTCACATGCACATGCACTCTCTCTCATATAAATAAATCTTTAAAAACAAACAAATAGGGGCGCCTGGGTGGCTCAGTCGTTAAGTGTCTGCCTTCGGCTTAGGTCATGATCCCAGGGTCCTGGGATCAAGCCCCGCATCGGGCTCCCTGCTCAGTGGGAAAGCCTGCTTCTCCCTCTCCCACTCCCCCTGCTTGTGTTCCCTCTCTCGCTGTGTCTCTCTCTGTCAAATAAATAAATAAAATCTTTAAAAAATAATAAATAAATAAAATAAAAATAAATAAATAAAAACAAACAAATAAACAAAAATGTTTAGGGAATGCCTGCCCCACAGCGAGGAAGAAATAAAATGTTGGCCCTCACTGTTAGGGTAATACACTGAAAACACTGAGTGTATGTTATGTAGTAAAGGATGACAGAAAGTGACTTTTTCACTTGAGCCTTGTCCTCTAACACTAAGAGGAAGCCACTTCCCTTCACCATACACACTGCCTTGTTCTAGTGAAGTAACCTCAAGTGCATTTAATGGTGTCTCCTCAGAGGTTCATGGTTGGGTCCCCTGACCTGAAGGGAGGTCTTCCTGGAAAGTTTTTGCTGGGAGGCTCAGAATGTGTCAGCCTGGATTAATACTGCTCAGGGAAAGGTGAGGAAATGGGGAGGCCAGTTACACAGGAAGAGAGAAGATTAAATTGACTTTAAAAAGTTAATTTTTAATCACACAGGTCATAGGTAAATGCATTCTCATCCTAGAATAAATTTAAAATAACTAACTTCTCAGCTAAGGCTAAAGCTCAGGCTGCCATCACAAAAGACCCTCGACTGGGTGGCTCCAACAACAGACATTTATTTTCTCACAGCTCCAGAGGCTGGAAGTGCAAGGTCAAGTTCTTGCAGGGTTAGTTTCTGGTGAGGATTCTCTTCCTGGTCTGCAGATGGCTGTCTTCTCACTGTGTCCTCACGTGGTAGTGGCGGGGCGGCGGGGGGGGGAGAAGAGTAGGCTCTCTGGCGTCACTTCCTATGGGGCGCTAATCTCATCAGGGGGACCCCATCCTCATGACTTCATCTAATTACTTCCTTATTCCACATACAGCCATCCTGGAGGGTTAGGGCTTCAACATAAGAGCTCTGAGGGATACACACCACCAGTGCATGACCACAGTCCCCTCCTTCCCCCACCTAGATGCTTCTTCCCCAATTAGGACTCTATGATCAATTCTCAGATACAGAAATATATCCAAACTTTCTTCTTTTAAAGAAAAAAAAATAGGGCGCCTGGGTGGCTCAGTTGGTTAAGCGACTGCCTTTGGCTCAGGTCATGATCCTGGAGTCCCGGGATCGAGTCCCGCATCGGGCTCCCTGCTCCACGGGGAGTCTGCTTCTCCCTCTGACTCTCCCCCTCTCATGCTCTCTCTCTATCACTATCTCTCTCAATAAATAAATTTTAAAAATCTTTAAAAAAAAGAAAAAAAATAACCTATAGATTTTATGAGGTTTATTCTGTGCAGTTTTTAAAATCTTCCTCAGTGTAGACCTCTTCAACTTGTTTTATGATGACGATGATGATGATGATGATGAATTTGCTGCATAATATTTTAAAAAAGGATTACCAGATTCTATTCACTACTTTATTATTTTTTTTTCAAGTAATCTCTATGCCCACCATGGGGCTTGAACTCACGACCCTGAGATCAAGAGTCGCATGCTCTTCCCACTGAGCCAACCAGGTGTCCCCTATTAGCCACTTTAAATAACTACCACCATACTGATAAACATTTAAGTCATTTCTGATCTTTTTTCCCCAACACAGACAATTCTGCAATAAAAATCTTTACACACATCTCTGCGCACGAAGATGAATGCTTCTCTTAGGTAGATACTCAGAAGCTGAATTGCTGGATCACAGAATATGCACATTATCAATTTTAATAGATACTGGCTAATTGTCCTCCAAGGTGGCTCTCGCACTTACATTCTCACTAGTAATTTATGAGGCTGCTTGAGCTTCCTTGCTGACATTTGAAATTATCAAACTAGAATATTCTTTGCGAATCCCATGAGTACCCAAAATGTTATCTTATTATTTAAATTTGTATTTCCCTGGTCGATGTGAACTTGAGCATTTTCCGGGATATTTATCATCAAGTCCTAAGCATTCCCTCCTAAGTGTTGCCTCTCTATGTGTTTTGACCATTTTTTTTCCTATCAAATTGTTTATCATTGTCCTCTTCAATCTGTATGACTCCTTCATATGTATGCAAATCCTTTGTCTGTTAGTTAGGTTGCAAATATTGTCTCCCAATCTGCCAACTGCCTTTTTATTTTATTTATGGTACATTTTGCCTTATGAAAGTTTTTATTTTGGAAATAGTCAAAATTTCTGATTTTTTCCTTAGACAACTTCGCTTTTAGTATTATGAGAAGGCCTTTTCTGTGCCAAGACCATAAGTATACATACTCTTATATACTCATTTAACTCTCTTATATTTTTTTCTTGTACTTTTAGGTCTTTAATCCATCTGGAATTTATTTTCAAAAATGATGTGAGGTAGGAGCTAACTTTACTATATTCCAAATGGATGGTCAGTTATCCCAGTGCAAGGAGTTGATTCTTTGGTGGGGGTGGGGGGGGGGGGGGGGGGTGTAGGGGCAGAGGGAGAGAGAGAATCTCAAGCAGGCTCCATGCCCAGCACAGAGCCAGATATGGGGCTCCATCTCACAACCCTGAGATCATGACCTGAGCCAAAATCAACAGTTAGACATTTAACAGATTGAGACACCCAGGTGTCCTGGGAGCTGACTCTATTTGTAGGGAGCATAAGCTCCAAGATGATAAAACACTTTTCTATCTCACTGTCTCTGGATCCAGCTCAAGAGGAAATGAGCTGGTATATACAGCTCTCCACAAGAACAGGACCATACACTTGGAAGCCATGGGGCTCAGGGCTCATTTCTTCATGCAACAGACATAGGTTATAAGTGATATTTTAGTTTTATTTTTTTTAAGATTTTATTTATTTATTTGAGAGAGAGAGAATGAGAGACAGAGAGCATGAGAGTCGAAGGGAGAAGCAGACTCCCCGCTGAGCAGGGAGCCTGAATGCAGGACTCAATCCCAGGACTCCAGGATCATGATCTGAAGCAAAGGCAGACGCTTAACCAACTGAGCCACCCAGGCTCCCTATAAGTGATATTTTAGTAAGTTAAACATTAAACCTGAATTGAGAGATCATTTCAACACTGATGCTTCTTCTCAAAAGCAAATCATCTTTTCTAGAAATTAAATCAGCAACCCCTGCTTTTTCTCTTTTATAATTAAGATTTTCCTCAAATTTGGGTTTTGGTTGAATGAGCACACACTTACATTTAAAGAATTTTCTGAATTTGCGCTAGAGCAAGATTCACCATAATGCTACACACATTTTGAACCAGACGCTATTTTGTCAAGTTAGCAACAGCCTTAAACACCACATGCCTCAAGGAAGTTGTGGGCTTCCATGTGTTTCTCAAAAGGGCTGGAACAGGGAACTGAGTGCATGTGACATGCACACTTCCTTCGCCCTACTGCTCAGTGAGGCTAGTAGAGACCTGGGTTTGAATTCTGCCTTACCCACCTTACAACCACAACGCTTTGGCCATATTTTCTTTTATTCTTTTTAAGATTTTATTTATTTATTTAACAGACAGAGAGAGCACAAGCAGGGGGAGAGAGAAGCAGAGGGAGAAGCAGGCTCAGTCCTGGGAACCCAGGACCCCAGGACCCCGAGATCATGACCTGAGCCAAAAGTAGATGCTTAACCGACTGAGCCACCCAGGCCAAATTTTCTTATTATCCGTTTGTCTTGTCTGTTGAATGGGGACAATAAAAATATTACATTAGAAAGACAAAGTGGGTTAATACCCACAAAGCTCTAGAAAAATCTCTAGCATGCCCAGTGTTCAACCCTGCAGGCTATTGCTTTCATAATGTCCCACTTTTGTCCTTTTGAAAAAATTTCCCATGTTTTTAGATTCACTTCTCTTTTTCATTCTTACTACTTTTTTTTTTCTGGTGTATTTTCAAAAATAGAGCCTTCGTCCCAAATCTACTGTCAATGAAACCTGGGAAATGTGTTGGTGGTCAGTCTGATGAGGAGAGCATCCAGATCCCCATACTTCGGCTGGATTCCAAGGAAAAGCAAGCCCCCATCATGGACTCTCTCTCACAGTTACCACGAAAAGTCAGCTCTAGGCCGGCTACCCGCCATGAAGCTCTGAGAACATGCTTGCTACACGGATTGACTGGGGTGTTTTTTGTGAGCGGCACTGTGCTAGGTTTCAGCTAAAGAGCTAAGGCTCAGGATCACAGGGTGCATCTGAGCTTTGTATACATGGGCTGCCCCTCCATTCCCCTGCCTCTCCTCCCCTTACCAGAGGCTTTCACTTTATAGAACCCAGGCCCCCATCCTTATTTGCCACCCCCCGCCCTCCACCGTGAGCCCTACACCCTGGGAGATGATCAGTTTGGGGAGCACTTTGCATGTTTTTGGCTCTTCCCTGACAACTGATGAAGTCCTCATCACCCAAGAATGGCCACGAAGGGCCCAGGGTCCTACTGTATGCCATATCAGGGGAGAACCAGAGGTGGAAAGATTAGTCAATGAAGATGTTGAGGATATGGCGGGGCACTGTTCATTCTGGAGAAGTCTCAAAGAGATAAGGACAATGAAGGGAGGTCTGGAAGGCAGGACGGAGCTGGAGACCCAGCTGGGAGAGAAGCAGCACACAGCTGTATGAACAGTCAGACCCAGGGAAGGATCGCTGGAAGGAAGGGCCAACGTCTGGATGATAACCAAGAGTAACAGGGATGGCACGCATGGTCGACGTAGTGCCCCAAATCCAGAAGGCAGTCCCTGTGATGTCGAGAGAGGCTAGATGTTGCACTGTATTAAAAGATAAAAAGTGCTAAAATGGGCTCATAAGCACTGTACAAATATCTAATTTATAAAATAAAAACATGATGGTTTATCGGTTACATATATTCCACATATTTTATACACATACGTATGTTATACATATTTTTTTGTATGTGCTATGGGTGTGTGCATGAATATGAAGTGAAGAAAAGTTTAAGAGATATTATTGGAGAATGTTCCTGAATGTGATACCTGCATCAAACGGTCCTACAGGCCCCTCCGCTCTGTCAAAGCCTGCCTGGGGGGCAGTGGGCAGAGGATTTCACAGGATTCAGCTAAGCCTGGAAGGGAGGTTGTTAGGGACTAAGGGCTTGTGTTCTCCCTAAGTTCCTATGTTGAAGCCCTAACTCCCAGGGGAGCTATATTTGGAGTAAGGAAGTAATGAAGGTTGAATACGGTCATAGGAGTGGGGCCCTTACCCAAGGGAATTAGTGTTCTTCAACAGTGAGACAGAAGAGACTTCACTGTCCCTCACGGGTGGGGAGGACACAGGGAGAGGGAGAAAAGACAGCCATGTGCATGCCGGCAAGAGTGCTCACCAGAAACCAAATCAGCCAGAACCTGGATTTGGGATTTCTCGACTCCAGAACGGTGACAAAAGAAACATGTCCTGTTTAAGAGAGCCAGTCTGTGATGCGTTATCAAGACAGCCCAAGCTCAAAGGGAGGCCCGCATGGAGGTTATGATGTGAGGTTAGCGCTCCCTTTCCTCTTGGTCTCTGGACGTGATCACGTGGGTCACCCCCCAGTAGCAAGAAAAATCCCCCTCGTCCAGAGCAAGCATTTCTCCTTCAGAACCTCCGAGCTCAGCCTACCCGTTCCTTCTCTTATCGTCAAACAGCAAACACTGCCTCAAACCAAACTATTAAAAACAAAAACACACCGCATGCTGCCTATGGTAACATCAGGCAGGGACCCTGTCAAAGAGAACTCCATTTAGGAGCATTGCTTGACAAGAGAGCTACTCGCTCTGCACCGTTATGGGGCGCACAGTGCATGTATCCCGTGACCCTGCTGTGACTGACATTAAATGTGGTAAGGTGTGGTGCTTTACCCATTCACTCAGCAAATATTTACTGCATTTCTAGGATGCGTCAGGCACTGTCCTAAGAGCTGGGGATATGGTGGCATGTGAAAATCTGTTCCTGCCCTGAGGAAGCTTCCGTCTGAGTGGCAGGAGACAGACACTAAAGAAGAGAACAAGTAAGTATATACAGGGTCATCTGGCAGTTAGGGCTAGGAGGAAAAATAGGCAGGGAAAGGGGAAGAGAAGGAAGTACCCCAGCTTGAGGAGCTCTAATTTCACAGATGGTGGTCCGTGAACACTGGCATTTGAGCATAGACTGGGAGGAGCCCTATGGATATCTGAGGAAATGGTGTTTCAGGAGGAAGAAAATCAAGAGCCTGAGGTGCCATATGCAGGAGGCTGGAGGCCAGCCAGGGTGGAGACTGTGAGGGGAAAAGAAGAGGGGAGGCTGGAGAGGGGAGGTCACATGGCACTGGCTTGGCTTTTGCTCTGAAGGAGATGGGAAAGAAACCACTGGAGAGTTTTGAGCAGAGGAGTGAAAGCAATTCATCATAAAAGTTCAAGGAACGGGGCGCCTGGGTGGCTCAGTTGGTTAAGCGACTGCCTTCGGCTCAGGTCATGATCCTGGAGTCCCTGGATCGAGTCCCGCATCGGGCTCCCTGCTCAGCGGGGAGTCTGCTTCTCCCTCTGACCCTCCCCCCTCTCATGCTCTCTCTATCTCATTCTCTCTCTCAAATAAATAAATAAAATCTTTAAAAAAAAAAGTTCAAGGAACATTCTGGCCACTCTTTGGGTACTAGAGTGTAGGGTACACAATACAGCAAGTCCAGAAGCAGGGAGACCAGTCAGGAGGCTCCTGGAAGGCACCAGATGAAAAAGAAAGTGACTTGGACCCGAGCGGTGATGG
The DNA here is from genome assembly GCF_002201575.2 of Neomonachus schauinslandi. Lineage (NCBI taxonomy): Eukaryota > Metazoa > Chordata > Mammalia > Carnivora > Phocidae > Neomonachus > Neomonachus schauinslandi. The sequence continues at coordinate 10,130,527 of NC_058409.1, read as the reverse complement.
TGGAAATGAGAAGAGGTCAGATTCTGGATGTATTTTGAAGGTAGAGCCAACAGGATTTGCTGAGGAATCAGATGTGACCAATGGGAGAACGAGAGGAGTCAAGCATGACTCTAAGTGGTTGGGCCTGAGCAGCCGGAAGGATGACGTCGCGTTGTGATCAAGAGACACAATACTGAGAAGTCAAGTACCATCACCTGGGTTACTGTCACCCAATAATGCACCTATAGGAAGCCGAGAGCGCAAGGCTGATTCTTGCTCCGCGCTGAGTAAATTAACCCTGCCATACAATGTTCTTCTTCTTCTTCTTTTTTTTAAGATTTTATTTTATTTATTTGAGAGAGAGAGAGCACAAGCAGGGGGAGCAGCAGGCAGAGAGAGAAGTAGACTCCCCACCGGGCAAGGAGCCTGATGCGGGACTCGATCCCAGGACCCTGGAATCACAACCTGAGCCGAATGGCAGATGTGCCCAATCGACCGAGCCACCCGGGCGCCCCACTATACAACATTCTTATTACAGCTTCTCTGTTGTGTTTTGTAAGAAAAATAGCTGAACATTTTCTCCCACACACCCCCCTGCACCTCCCCCCGCCCAAAGCAACTGGAAAAAGTAATGTATTGATTATAGCAGAAAGGGAAAAGTCCCCGAGGCAAGGGAATCCAGTGGGACAATGTCAACACTGGACCTTAATAAATTCAAAAATCTCTGCTTGCAATCTTGTTTGGAGGGCAGGGAAGAGGAAGGCACAACAGTGGTGAGAAAGAGGCAGAGGGTTAGGGACTTTCAAAAGTTTGCTTAAACAAGAAAAGGCTTTAAAAGGCTATAACTGAAGAAAGGAAATATCTCCATTGCCTTTGAAGCATGGAAAAGAAAGCAGCTATGAGGAAATGAACGTGTGTTTTTATAAGAGTCTTACTAACAGTTCCTGACACAGGATTGCTTAAGAAAACAGGTGTGGAGGTCTTCAGTTCGAATGCAAAAAATGTAACACTCTCGTCTATATTAATAAGTACCTGGTTATGAAAAAACGTATTTAAGAGGGTTCACAAGGAAACTGACATCAATTGTTTCGCTTGTCTTAAATTTTGGTGAAGTACCAATTGAGTATTAAAAACTAGTGAATCATATGAAACTTTCAGGAAGTACCGAAGAATACGTTACTTATTTCAAAATGTAATGTTGGAGCTCATTTCAACCTACAAGTTATCTCTGGAACCGTTCTTAAATCCAGCTCGTTAAGTGGCGTCAATGTTTTATGGGACTATTAACTAAAGACCTGCCCAGGTACAAAATCCAAGGTCAGGTTAAGACACTAGGAAACCCTCTTTACGTTTTATAATTACACGTATAGGGGAGTTTTCAGGGGATAACTTTATACTTAATGACGTCATTTTTTATACTTTCTTAAAAAATCGACTTCAGATCTGAGCAGATTGGATCATTTTTTTTAGGTACTTTCACTGTCCGCAATTATCCAGCCGAAGTTTAGATACTTCAGACAGCTGTCTTTTGTTTTAAAGTTAAAGCAAACAAAACACCCTCATTGTCTCCATTTCTCTGGTTATAAAATTACCCTTAAATACACATTCATCCTAAACAGCCTGGAAAAAGTCTTTCAGTTGGTATCAGTACAGTGTTTTCTCACATCTACAACGTCGATTTGGAACCAGTTGAAGCCTAATTTTATATTTAAGCATGAGCCAGAACAATTCCCTCTTCCAGCCAGGCCTTCTACTACCTGGAAGCATAGGCCTTGAAAAGAGCTCTCCTCCAAAAGTTCTATTTTGCTTTCCATCATTCTTTTGGCCAAACAGCAAATTCCAAAGTTGTGTTTAATCATCTGGTTTATCTGGTTATGAAAAGTATAAATTACATTTCAGTCACTGCATTTTTAAACAAACTTATATCCAAGTAGATACTTTTCAGTCTAAATGTTAGTAAGAAGGGCAATTAAGAGCAGTTATGTTGGAACAGCAAGATGAAAACAAGGCCAGAGAGAGTCTTTGCTCTGTATTACATAACCAAAGATTTCCATTTAATGTAAAGAGCCTTTGTGGGGGGGGAAGGGGTGAGAAATGGGAGTTCTGGTTTACTTAACATTTATTGTTCATTCATTACCGTATTTCTAATCTAGCATTCTCTTCATTTTCCAAACAATAATTTGGTATCAGAAGCGAGCGGGGCCCCAGCTTCACGGTGGTACAGTGGCAGGACTGTTACAGCCGGAGAGGGTACCACCCGTGAAGCTATTCACGGAGGACAGACAGTAAATCACTGTTACGAGCTCCAGCTTGCCGCGCGAGCAGCCCTCCGAGATGTTCTGACCCTGTTCCCGGTGGATTCAAATTGCACTTTATCTCTGTCCGCAGGTCTTTCAGAGTCCTTTTTATATCCTCACGGCTGCGGATTTTCAAGCATCTTGTTTTGTAATTGTGGTTATTTCCCCATCACTTACATCTGCGAATCCCTTTTTCCTCATTCCAGAAAGAAATCAGACGCTACCCATTAGAAGTTCCATGTTGGGTTAAAGCCTAGTTTTTGTGCATCTTGAGAAGTGGAAACTCAAAACAACTTTCTAGCGTTTTTTTTTTTTTTTCTCTTTCCCTTTTTAAAGGGTCCTATCCCATCCAAAAATCTATTTTTTCTTTTCCTACCGTATCCTTGAAAAAGAACTCACTGCTTTCACTAATTCATCACTCTCTTATGTGCAGAGCCCTTACTCTCTTCTAGATGCTGGAGATACAAGAGACACAAAAGAGATGGAGTCCCAGGACTCAAGGAGCTTCTGCCCTAACAAGAAAGAGAGGCATCCAAATAATTGCACTGACAATTAATTCTAGTTGTGATATATGGACTAATTTGGCAGGGGACTTTGAACACGTGATGGAGGGGTATGATGTATTCTGCAATATCAGGGAAGTCCTTCTTGAAGGATGGGTACAGGTTAACCAGGTAAAGAAGTGTTCCAGGCAGAAGCACAAGGGCAGGTCTCTGGTTACAAAGGAGCATGGAACATTCCACACCAGCAACATCAGAGAGGAACAAAATTGATGGCAGCATGGTAGACAGAGGAGACCAGAGAGGTAGGCGATAACCAAATTGTGCACAGCCTTGAAGGCCCTATGAAGGCCTCAGGATGCCAAAGTATGTTAAGCAGGGGAGTGATGTGATCAGATATTCATCTTTCAAAGATCACTTTAGCTAAATTTAGAGAATGAATTTGAGGACAAGAGTAAATGGGATATTATTTATGTTAATTTGGGAGGGGAAACCACCAAAAACATTGCTATATATTGGTTCTGGATACCTAGGATATATGTAAAAGAATAGAAAATGAACTCTGGAGTTGCACAAAAAACTCAGGAAAAGTGGAGGGAAATGGGAGCGGTGCGGACTACACAGAAGTGAAGCTTTAGACACCATGTTTCATTTCTTGAAATAAAGACAGGAAACAAATATGACAAAATATTAACTACTAATTCTGCGTAGTAAAAACTGGGAGGTTCAATTTTTCTCTGAAAATTTCTGTATCTTTCAATTTCCTCAAAAGAAAAACAATTTCAAGAAATGAATGGGAGAAATAGGAAGACAACCAGGAGAGAGCTATATGTTGTAGAAGTCAAGGGCAAAGAATATTTCACGGAAGGAGGAAAGGTCCTGTTCATCACTGCTCAAGATACAAATAACAAGAAAACTCTAAATGTCCACTGGATTTATGGTCACGGATGTTGTTGAGGACCTTGGCAAAAGCCTGGTCAATAGAGTGCTGGGGACAGAAGCCAGATGGGAAGGAGTGAATGGGAGAGGAGAGAGTAGCAGTGGTGCCTGTCACTAATCCTTGGTGAGGTTTGGCTTTTGAAGGAAGGAGAGAAGGGGTAGCTTGAAAGGAACGGAGGACGCAAGGAAGGCTCGTTTCTAAAACTGGAAGAAGAGGCTAAAGCTTGGTTACCTGCCAATGGGGAGATGCAGGTGAGATGGAGAGAGAGCAAAGAATTTCTGAGTAAGTGTAAAGGATCAAACAGGTGGAGGGCCTGGCCTCAGTTGGAGGAGAGGCACGGCCTCCCCTGGAAGAGGAGATATGTAGGAAAGAATGAGTAGAGGGACAAGAAGTTCCATGTGATAGACTCTGGGTTTTCAGGGAAGTAGGAGGCACCGAGGTGAAAAGATCTGGATAAGGGGGGAAAGTCAGAGCCTAACGAGAGAAAGGGAAGATGACAAGGAGGCAGTGTTCCACCAACTGAGGAGGGTAACTGAAATTGTGTTCTCTCAGGCTTCGGCGGCCCAGCACGAGGGCAAAGCAGGCTGATATTTCTATCATTCAGAACTGGTTTTCAGTCAGATGGGGGTGACCAAAAGACAGTTTGGTTTTCAAGGGAGTTGAAAGTGCTTGCTAAAGAGAGATTGTTATCATGAAACTCTGCTCGATGGAGAGGGAAATGAAAGAGAGGGATGGACAGATGGCTGGCTGGCTGGAGGGATGGAGGGAAGGATGGATGGATGGATGGATGGATGGATGGATGGATGCATGCATGGATGGA
>NC_058409.1:10104742-10125981 GCF_002201575.2 Neomonachus schauinslandi | reverse complement strand
CATGCATGCATGGATGGATGGATGGATGGATGGATGGATGGATGGACAACAGCGGGTTGGCTGGCTGGCTGACAGGATGGATGGTTGGATGATGGACAGATGGAGAGTGGCAGGACCCACAGCTTGAAGGCCTTCATGAAATCTGAGTGTGTGCAGAGGGTATGCAAGTGATGAGAGGAAGCTGTGTCTGGAAAGCAGGACGTCTGAATTAGTGATTTAAGAAATGGAGCCTTTTCAGATAACAAGGCCCAGCACGAAGCCCTGGAGTCAGGGGCTGGGGGGGGGGGGGGGACAAAGTTAAGTAAGGGAAAAGGACAGCATAGATGCGGAAAGAAGCTGGGAAAACAGAGGGTCAGTGGTTAGGTGGATGCTAACATTTCCGTGAATGGTGACAGGTGGTGGGACTCCTAGGGGGACATTTCACCTGGTGCTAAGTCTTTGGAAATGGCATAAAACGAGATCTGTGGATGACAAACAGCATCAATGTATTTGTAGAACACAGCCTCCAAAGCTCCAGGAGCTTCAGAGAGGAGAAATTATCTGAGAAGCCAATGACCTGACTTCCCAACAAGAGGGAAAAGAACCAGCCCCAGCAGAAAAGGCCAGGGAAAAGCCGTTCTCTAGAAAACAGCCCGGATTCATTGTGATGGTGGTTTTCATCCCTGGCTACACACTGGAATCACCTAGGAGGGCTGGAAAAGAATAACCATGTCCAGGTGCTGCCCCCAGCCTGATAATTCAGAATCTCTCCAGCCTGGGGATTTGCGCCATTTAAAACTCACCAGTAATTCTAATGTGCAAATGGATTTTAAAACCACTGATTTAAAGCAAGAAATTGAGGGGAATTTTGGAGAAGGGATTGCAGATCCAGAGGTTTCTTGATTATGACTGCACGGCACTCCCCAAGGGTCCCCCGGGAACTCACACCCACAAGAAGCCTAGCAGACCCCTCTTCTCCCAAGTCCACCACGCCTTTTTGTCTTAAAGCAGAGTTTCTGATCAAATAACGAGACGTGGTCTTTAAAAGGATCCCGTGTGAGTTTACCTCTTTAATCTTCCTCCACACTTTTCCCAGGTGATGTGGGGCGGGGGAAGCAGGTATTTTCATCACAGAAACATTTATGGAAGAGTTGTGAGGGGTAGCTCCCAGCACTGACATAAAACAAGCCTCATCTTCCCTCGGTGCCTCCCATCTGACTGCTGGAAAACGTGCTGGGGGAACTGATGTGGAGGATGACAAGAATGACTGCAACTCTACTTAACCCTGACAGAGTGGGGTGTGCCAGGCTCTAAACTCAGGCTCGAGGTTTACACTCAGCCTCTCATTTAATCCACACAATCCCTGGGAAGTGAGTACATGAATTCCCCTTTACAGGGGAACCCACTGGGGCTTCTGAGAGGTAAGTGACTTGCCCAGGGTCACCAGCTATTAAGTTACATAAGCATAACCCACCTCCAGAGCCTTCCACACTCCACTTCATGCCATTTAACTACAAACAGTCTAAATTTCCTTCCAGTTCGTACACTCTGGGACTCTTCAACCCCCATTGGCTTTCTTTCCCTGAAGGGACAGGGTAGATGGCAGCCTTTGGAAAGGCAGTGGTTCTACTGAAAAGTTAAGGCAGGCTTCTGGTAGCAAGTCTGAGGTGCACAGAAGGGGAAATGACATCATGAGGTTTCACTGGGCAGCCTCCCTACAGGTGCTCCCCTGAGGGCTTTGGGAGAGACACAATAGCTGGCTTTTCTTCCAGCTCTGGGAGCATCTCTCCCCTGGCTGGCAGGTGGAAATGTAATCTCACCTTGTCAGGACAGGATGGGCGCCTCATTGGATGGTGAAACTTTGAGATCTAACAATTGCCAGGAAGATTCTGGGTGGTATTTAGTAACCCTGTGAAAGTTAACTCAAATTCTTTTCTTCTTGTATTCCATAATTTAAAATCAGGTAAATTTAATCTCTCGCTTCTTCGCTCAGCGTTACCGCAAATTAAACATGCAAGTATTAATAATGGAAATAATTTCTCTTTAAAAACATATCCTGAAACTCGATGTGGGGCATTTCCAATAGATCCATAAAGCAAACAAGACAGCTTAATTGTTTGTTTCTCCAAGGAAAGAAGCTAAACCCGGAATTAATTTGGTTCAGCCTGTGAAACAATTCGTTTGCTCTGCCTAATTCTGCCAATTAAAGAACTTTTCCCAGACACAATTAGCATGTAAAGCAGCGGCAGAGAGCGAAGAAGGGGCCTCGACGATCGGGGCGGGGTGGAGGTGCCGGGCGAGAAACACTCCCCGGGGGCCTCTTGGTCTCGACCTTGGGACCGAGGGAGCGCGCCAGGCCCGCACGGACTAGCACCAGGACCCGGTTCGCAGTGGCCCTGCCGTCACCAGCCGAAATCCGGGCGTTAAATAGCGCAGCTGAGGATCAAGCCCGCCGGGCCCCGCGAGGGCACTTCCCCCAGTCCGGCTCGGATCCCAGAAAGACGTCGCGGAGCCGGCCCCCACCCCTGCCGCGGGAATGCGCAGCCGAGCCCGCCGCCCCCCACGCCCCTGTGCACGCTCCCGGAGCCCGCTCGCGTGCTGCGGGGGCTGCGCGCGCACCCAGGGCCGCCCCCCCCCCCCCCCCGCCACCCAGGATCTGTGGCTTTTGCTTGGGAAAGGTGGGGCTAGCGGCCCCTGCTGGCAGCTCTGGCGAACAGCAGAGAGCCTGACTTCCCTCACCGTTGTCGCCACCTTTTCCAGGTGGTTTGTGGAAAAAAAAAAATATATGGTAGATACAGGGTGTTGTCGCATGTGCATTTATTCTTCGTGAGTCCTCACGAGCAGCTGTCTGTACGTAACTTGGGTTCCCCGCAGGAACAGCAGAAAAGAGAACGTGGGTCCTGGCCCCAATTAGCGAACAGGTACAGTTTCTGATGCATCTACTTTTGAGGGCACTCGGCCTAAGGGCAAGTGAGACCCCGATCCTCCTCCCAATGATTTTCTCGGCCGGCCGACCCCATGACTGGTAAATACCGCTTGGAGAACTGCTTGGCCGCCCAGTGTTCCTCTCTGCAAAGGCTGTGGCTCCGGGCCCGCACCATCTGCGAAGCCCACTGGGGAGCGGGGCGTGCGGGCGCGGCGGGGAGCGAGCAGCGGCACGCGGGCGGGGGACACCGGACCAGTCGGCACAAGCCTGTAACTGCAAGGCTTTCTGGCGACTGCAAGTTCACGCGGCGGAGGAAGGCTGTGGCTGCCATTCTCCGTGTGATCCTAACAATAGCGCCGTGTAAGAAGTTGCGATGTACTTCTTCCACGAAGCTGTTGGATCCTCATTGCAATTGTCTGCGTCTTATTTCTGAAGTTTACTTATTTCTGAGGACAGTCCACACACTTTCTAAGTTTTAAAACAGATTATGGCTGTTGGTGGTAACACCATTCTTTGTACCACAATCTACGTGCTTACTTAACACGCTTTATTAACATGTTGTATTGCGCTAATAACTGTGTTCATTTCTTCGAGGTGTGTTTTTTTAACCGCACCGGCTTTTATCCAATGCATCTGGGTGCATAGAGCGTCCATCACTTCTGGAATCTACCTCTTGACACAGTAATCAGAATTAGAAAGGCTCATCGTTCACTTACCCTCATCCTTTAAAACTTTTCCATTTAAGAAAATCGATGACCAGATCCTTTCTTGTAACTCGCTCCTGCACTACGTCTATTTTTATTTATTTTTCTGATTTGGCAGGGCTCAGCAATGCTGTCCGGGATTTTTTTCTCTCTCTCTCTTTTTTCCCCCTTGCTAGAGCAGATGCGGGGGTGGGGGAAGCAGGGGCTGGGCTCTAGCCGGAGTCAACCCCACCGGGACCTCCACCCGGAGCGCGGCGGGGGCCGGGAATCGTGGTGGAAGGAGCCTCGCTGGCCAGTCCGTGCGAGGCTCCACCTGCAGCCACACCGCGCAGGTTCTCCCTCTCTCCGCCACGCTTCCTCACACTCACACACAAACACCATAGCCCTCCTCTGGGTCGGAGGAGACGCCAGCCAAAGGAGGCGGGGTTGCAGGAGGAGAGTCCGCTCTGCGCAATCCAGTCCGGGACTTGGCTCCGCCTGGGAGCCGCGGCCTCTCCAGTGACAGAGGAGTAGTGAGCGGCACCGGGTGAGGCTGCAGCCAACTCCGCTCCCCGCGCACTCGGCCGCCCAGGCGCTCGGGACGCAGTAGCGGCGCTTCTCCGCGGGGCCGCCCGCCCGCGATGCCCGCTTAGGAGCGGCGGCAGCGGCCAGCATCGCCACACCCGGGCAGCAGCGCTCGCGGTCGCAGAGCGGGGACTACAGCGTGCCCCCTGCCCCAGCCCCCACCCCGCCCCCCACCCTGAAATGACTTGTTAATCCGCGCGGACACCACCGAAGGGACTCACCGGAGTGGAATCCAAGTGGAATTTGGATTTGGAGAAGAGTTTCTTGAACATTTACTCCTTCCTTGTTGGGTTTTTTTTTCCTTTTCTTTTCTTTTCTTTTTTTTTTTTCCCTCTCCCCTTCTGCGCCTGTCACTGGAGATGAACACAGCGCGTTTGCTTCCCAGAAAGTAGTCGCCGCGACTGTTACCCCCAAAGAGAGGAGCACACATGTAGGAATGACAAAGGCTTGCAAAGGAGAGAGCGCAGCTTGCGGCCCGGAGAGATCTCCTCGATAATGGATTACTAAATGGGATACACGCTGTACCAGCCCGCTCCGAGCCCCGGCCGCCTGCCCGTCGATGCACCGAAAAGGTACGGCACGGGCGCCCCGGCGCGCCCCACCTCCCTGGCGGGTCGGCTGCAGCCAGAGGGTCCCGGGGCCGCGGCCGGCACGCGCTGTCGGCTTTGTGGTAGCTGCGTTTTATTTTGTCTGGTGTCTGTCTCCCGAGCGTTGCCCGGCCCTTGGGAGCAGTCGTGAGCCCAGCCCGCCGCTCCTCTCCGCCCTGTGCCCGGGAGACCGCCGGGCTCCGCGTCGCGAGCTTCCCCACCCGCGCCGCGCACACGCCCGGGCACCGCCCGGGACCGCGACCGCGCGGTGCTGCGTGGCTGGGGAATGTGTGTGCAGGACCCGGGGCTCGTCCTCACTTTCGGGCCAGCAGGGAGCAGAGAGGCTCCGAGAGGGTGGGATTCTCAGCAGCGCCCGGTCCTAATGCAAAGGCTGGGGAAAGGGTTCTGCCCTCGAGGGCTGGAGGACGTTGGGTAGAAGAGCGCTGTTTTCGCCCAGCTCCAGGTTTGGGTTCTGTGGTGGGAGAAGGGGTTCCGCAGAGAAAGCGAAGAGAATCTTTTGTTGTCCGCTCGGCGTCCGGGCTGGGCTCTGTGGAGTGCGGGAAACTTGTAATGGCCCTGGTACCCGTGCGCCCTGCCACTTGGTGACATCCCGGCTTTCGCGGCCGCTGGCACCAGAGGTTCCGGGCTTTGTTTGCTCGAATGAGTGCCCAGGAATGGTCTCCCCCCGGGGTGGCGCGGCGCCCCCCGCCCTGGGTCCTCTATGCCCCCGCTGCAGCTCCCTTCTGGCCGGCGAGGACAGCATCTGTCGCGGCTCCGTCCCCCTCTAGTACAGAGCCCGCCACGCTGAGGCTGGCGCCCGCTGCGCTGTTCCCCCAAATCTACGGGGTCCCTCTACGGAAAGGAGTTGTCTCTGGAGGGGGAAGGGTGGAAAGCCTTGCAAAGGATGACCCAGTGCTGGCTACCCAGACAAGGGCTCTGCCCGGGCCCCAGATTCTGGATGTCCGAACTACTCGCCGCGTCCTAGAGAGCTGCCTCGCGGGCAGTGGGGCGCTGGGGAGCTAACTCGACAGTGCCCACCCTCCCTGTATGACTCCGCTGGGTGGCAAGTGTCTCTGCTCCAGATTCTCTGCTTTTTTTCTCAGCTCCCCACTGTGGTATACGCTGCAAAGCAGAATCCTGAGGTCCGCTCTCTCCTCCCACGACCCGAGCGGTACACAGGGGGAGCCAGGGAGCAGTCCCGAACTTGCGCGTTTCGGGAAGGGAAACAGGATTCCGCTGTCTTTCCCGTTCCTTCGCCGCCTCGCCACCCCTCCGCCCAGCGCCTCCTCCTTTTCAGCACCGGGTCACTCGACCCGGCGCTTCTGGAAAGTTTCTCTGAAAGCTAGGGGCAGCGGGCACGACGGGCTGGGGCTCAGCGTGTGCAGCCCGCGGGAAACCGAATCCGGAGGGAAGCGGGTGGACCGCCCAGGACGCGGGGAGTTAGATGCTGGTCCACAGACAGTGGCTCCCCAGTCCAGCAGTCAGTTGGGCTGGGGTCTCAGCAATGCACTTGCTGGTCCAGCCGAGAAAGCGGTGGCGAGGCGGAGGGAAGGGAAGTTCAGGGGCAGGATTCAGGATGGTGGTGCGGCCACTGGACAGCGGCTGGCGCGCGGGTGCGTGTGGACACGGGGCTGGAACTCGCTGGCTTGTAAGCCCCAGTTCCAAGTGCAACATCCCCAGCCTCCCACCCCCACCCCCACCCCCACCCCGGTGCCCTGCGCATTTTTCCAGCCGGCGGATCTCCAGGGAGGAACGGAACAGGGAGCCAGGTGTTGCTGGAGCAGGGGAGGACCTGCTGTCTTCACAGCCAAGGAAAGCACTTAACAGCAGCGGCCGCCGGCCTGTATCGCACTGCGCAGCCCCAACGGCCGTTCCAGTCGGTCCTTGGGAGCAAGGTGGATGCTTTGAAAATGCGTGGCCACTCATGGCCGCGGTGGGATCGCTCTCTGCTTATGGGATCGCTCTCTGCTTATGCTGGATGGAAATCAAGTTGCTACTTACTGACTGTGTGATCCATGAAAAGGTTTAAAACACAGGCGAAGGCAAACACACACACACACACACACACACACACACAGGCAGATGGGTACACTGGTACGCACAACTTTCTTTGCCTCAAATCTGAAAAGATGTTTAACCCAGGTGCAGTATTCTGCCAGCAGGTCTCAAGAAAGCTATGTAATGCCCCCCAGCGCTGGTTTTTAAGTCTTTCCCCGGGTAGGAAGGTTGAGTGTCTTTGCCTTGTGTTTCTCTAATCCTGGTAATTGTCGGGCTTCCTTCAGACATACATCTTGGGCATCGAGTCCACTCTGATGGCAGGGGAAAGACTGTTGGTTCCAGACACATGAATCCTTTATTTAGGCTTTTTCCCCCAGTGTAAAGATGCCTGGGCTCGATTCTGAATGAAAATATTGTATTTTTACACCTTATCCAAATGGCTATGAGAGGTCAAGATTGCAAGCATTTTGTATATTTTTTTAATACCCTGTTTAGTCTGCATGGAGCAGTTTTATGATTTACAGTAAGCTTTGATTAAACTACTCCAGGCACCAAAGTTAATTATTAACCTAACCTTAAATACTGTGGCAGAACCGAGTCTCCACCTATTAATCTAAACTATCTGTTAAAAAATAATTGCACTATTTGAATCTGGTTTACCCATGCTTGTTGATATGGTGACTTTTATTTGACTCTTGAGTAACCCCCACTCTGTATTATGATTTCGGTTTTAGGATATTCTTGAATGAGGCACTTTGCAAACCAATCCGAAAGCAGAAAAGAATGGAGTATCAGGTTTAAAACCTCATTTCTGTGTTGTCTTTTTTCAAATGGATAGAAAGGGAGCACTCTAGTTCCTGTTTATTTACAGTGTTTGTGTGGTGACAGTCTTCCCAAAGTGTTGTGTGTTGCAACTATCACCCTGTAGAGATGGGCCATACTCTTCAATAATGCATATAATGCCATATTTAAATTTTAAGCAGCCACCCAAAAATCATTATCTCAGGAGCCATCTGCAGTATATACTTATTGGATAAAACATCTACATTTCAATAGGTTAAAAATTCCTAAGAACTGGAGTAGAAACCAAGTAAATGTTGAATAAATGAATGAAAGAAAGGGTCACACATAATTCACATTTCTCCACTTAGAGTGGACCTATCGTTTTCCCCCCTACAGTGGCTTCAAGTGAGTGGTTCTTATAAAGTGGCAATAAGTGCAACTCTATTTACACACACAGTGACACACATACACAAACACACAGCCCTCAAGTTCTTTCCAAGTCTAGTGAATGCTTTTCCCATCATTAAAAAAATATAGCATTTGCATTTTGAGTAGGCGGATAACATTGCTTAGTATGTTGAATCAAAGGATAGCAAGAATTAGAAGACTGTTATCTTCATTGAATAAAAATAAGCCACCCAAATTAAGAACTTGTATTAAATTCAAAATAAATACTCATGCCTTAAAAGCAAATGGGTAATTGCACTCCCATATGAAATAGAAGGAAAAATACTGTTTTGAACAAGGAAGTAAGGCAGATACTTTACTATGTGTACATAGTGGTTCAGCTCTTTTCTGAGCAGGACAAAAGAGTGATCACGGGAGAAGAAGTTTTTTAGAACTAGATTGCCAAAAGCGAATATATTCTCCCATCTTATTTGTTTGCAGAAAGGAATCACAGAACAAGCCAAACTAATTGCAAATGCTTTAATTAAGCATCTGCCGTTTGCAACAGCATAAAGCCTGAGAGAGGCTTCCTGTATCTCTGGCCCAGTGGTCTAAGGCACCAGACTCAAGCTTCGCTTCTCTCTGCCTCTCCTGCCCCAGGTTGAGAAAATTTATTATCCTCCTCTCAGAGAGGGTGTTCCCTGGGTGTTCCCACTTCCAGAGGAAGGTGGAGCCCGGGAACACCCTCCCGGATCAGTGTCCCCCACTCTTTTGAGGGACCCTGGAGCCGAGTTGTCTCGGAAACATTTCCATTCCAGAGTGAAGGCTTTTCTCATCAACTGAGCTATTCTCTGCTGGCAACCACACTGGTGGCCTCCTGGGGATATGGTAAGGTAGGGGAGGGAGGGAGGCTTTTAATCCCTCTGAAATGGGCAAGTAAGATGTCATACCGCACAAACCTCAAGGGGAGAAGGGCGTACAGGATACTTCTCAGCATGGGACTATTATAGTAGAGCAAAAACACAAGGGTATCCTGCTTTGCGAAGCAGGTGAGTTCTTGCAAAACTTACTGATTAGAGTAATTCTAATTACACTAATGGAAAGTGTCCTATACAAGGGTCAGGACTCACCACAGTGTTTCCCAAGTAACCTCTTGAGCCCAGACCTCTCTCTCCTGGGTCTCTCAAATAGTAAATCCTACAGGGTAGGTAGCTCTTCTTGGCTCTAAAAGGCGTCTCAAACTTAACATGTTCAGAGCACCCCGTTCTGGATCTCTTTCCCCCAGGTATGCTTTTCTTATCATCTTCTCCATCTAGGTAAATGGCAGTGCCATCCCTGGAGTCGCTCACATGTGAAAACTTAAGGAGTTACCCTTGACTCTTATTGCAGGCCCCCATCCACCCCAGCAGCCATGCTGCTGGCCCCTCCTTCCGAAAGCACACAGGCCTCCTCCAACTCTTTCATCTCTGGGGCCCTCACCTGGCCAAGCCACAGGGTTACTGTGCCAGCCTCCCAACTAGTCCCCCTGCTTTTGCTCTTGGCCCCCTACAGACTATGCTCAACACAGCAGCCAAAGTGATTTTTTTTTTTTTTAATCAAAGCCAGATTAGATCACTCCCGCTCAGATGCTTTCCCATCTTCTTCCAATAGAGAAGCCAAAGTCCGACCTACATCCTTTGTGGCCCTACACGATCTGCGCTCCCGTCCCCACCTCTCGGATCTCCACCCCTCTTCGGGGTTACATGAATATGCCTGGCGTGTGCTCTTTACCCTTGCCCTTCCATGGCCTGGGATGACTCCTTCCCTAGATAGCTGTGTGCCTTGCTCCTCACACACTTGAGGTCTCTGCAAATGTCACTCTCACCCTGAAGCCTTGTCTGATTATCTTATTTACTCCACCCTTTTCCCCAAGGCTTCCTACCCCGCTGGCCTGCCTCATTTTTTTCCCTTCTCATTTTTTACAGCCTGACAGACTATATGTTGTTCTCGTTTATCTTCTGTCTTCCACTACAGCATAATGCCACAAGGAAAAACTTTTTCATGTGTTAGTGCTTCATCTCACCTAAACCTGTGCCTGGCACACCATAGGCCCTACATAACAAGTATTTGTTCAATCAATTAATTGATTAATCAATCAAAAAAAGAGTGACTCTTTTTGCAAGCATCTAATCTTTCTCTTTTATCTGCTCTTATAAATACTTCGTGTGTGTGTGTGTGTGTGTGCACGCGTGTGTGAGAGACACCGTCTTCCCTGTGCACAGGTGATCTGTCTCATGCACCATTAGCAGAACATTCACTGAGGGTTGTTTTCCCAGTCTTGGTGATGGATTGGAGCCTGCTCATTCCCACACTCTCACCCAGTCCCCTTTTGTGGCCAAAAGCACACATCTGTGGGACACCTGGCTGGAGCTGGAGGGAATGAGAGTTAGGTAAAAAGCAACTTACCAAGAAACAGAGCTAGGAAGACAGCCAGCACTTATGGGGATTGAGCTTTTGACCTTGGCCTCATTTGTTCTGCATTCTAACCACTGGCCACAGAACTGTTGTGCTTTTTTGGAGTTTGCTGATGGTCCTTTTTAAAATTCACCTTTCTGGCAGGAGAAGATAGTATGCTTATGAACCCACATTTCTGCCTTGTACTGTGGTAACTACAGTTGAAGATCCTGTACTTGGATGTCCTGAGTTCCAGACTCTCACTACCTCGGATGAACCACCTAACCTCTCTGAAGCCGCATTATTTTCAACAAAATTTGTGAATGGTAAACCTATGCTTCCCACCTTGTAGGACCGCTGGGAGAATAATATGAAATCACAAATGTGAATGTATTCAGTAAGAGATGAAATGCACTCTGAAAACTTGGAGAATCTGATGCTAATTCCTTTCTCCCCACCCCAGACCCTGGGCCGAGCAGAGATCTTGCTTCATCGTCTTCTAAATCATAAAAGAGAAATTATGTTCTGTGGATGTCACATTTTCGTATAAACCACATTATGAAATTAAGTAAGATCCTCAAATTCATTGGAAATTCACAGTCTTCACTGAGCAGCAACTCTATCCATCAGAAGGCCAACCGCCTAAAGTGACGATGGCTTTCAGTGTGACCATTAAAGCGGGCAAGGTCACGGGCATGGCATTCTGCCAGGCATTAGAAAAAGTAAGGGCATTGCTTTTGCTGAGGTAGGTCCTAAAACAGTTCATGTCAGTGTAAGCATTAACGTAGGACAGACGTGTCAGGGTGAAGCAGGGGTAGGAGGAAAGGAGTTTGGATCCTTGCCATAACAAGGGCAAATTCACCAAGATTTTGAGACAGCGGGTTTATAAATGTGGAGGGACGGTCTGGGGAAGGCAGTGGGCAGCGAAAGGGACAATGCAGAGACCACACTTCTTAGGCAGACACAACACACTGGGATTTGCATCTTAATTTTCTTTTTCTTTCTTTTTTTTTTTTTTTGCCAATTACAAAGAGCGTGACTTTGAGCCAGTCACTTCTCTGCCTCAGTTTCCGTCTATCCGTAAGATGCTAGTAGGATGCTAATGTTGTGGTTGTTGAGAAGAGTAAATACGATAACATCTGTAAAATTCACAGCCCAATGCGTGGCACACGATACTCACTCATTAAATATTAGGTGTTATTTTTATTTGGGTGACAGAAGTCAGGGAGGGTGCCCTGTTGGGGAGAGTAAAAAGCGTAACAGACAGAGAGGGTACAAAGGAAGCCACCTCTGGACCAGAAATGAACATTCCCATGCGGGCTGGCCCTGGTGACGGGGGTTTTCGGCTGGGAAGCGTGTGAACAAGTCACTGGCATGGGAAGAGGAGACGTGATCCTTTTCCTGACTTTGGATGTTGAAATCTCACACCCAGAATATGGAAGAAAAAGCATTATACCAATAAAACCACTGCCCACAGTATAAGACTTTACATTAGATGACGGCTTAAAAAAAAAAAAAAAAAGGATGGCCTTCACTTACTAACATCTAAAAATAAAATACACAGTCTGCACGCACTTGAGAATCTGAGAGCAGCCCGTCATGTTGGTTCAGGGACGAGTGGAACTGACCCCAAGGACCCTACCTGTCATAGGAGAGAAGCTTGTCGGCTGATGGCTCCAGGAGGCTATGGCTGGGACTTCTGCCAGAGGGCTTTCGTAGTGGCCATCCATACACTTGCTGGGTCACTCTTCCCTGGCCAAACCTGAAATCAGTTTGCGAGAGCAGTGAGTCTCCCCGCAGAAGCAAAACACTACCTTCCGCACCAAACGTAGCAAGTAGTTAGTTGGCTGACCCGAAGAGAGCTAGTATTTACTGACTGGTACACTGCCCTATTACCTGACATCGGACTCAAATGATAGTCATACAAGTTCTTATCAGTGAGAAGAATCTCACTCCTAAAAGGCACAGCAGAAGGGGCAATAAATTGGTATGATCACCACATTGCCCTGACGGACTCCTCCTTGCACCCAGGGGGAACAAGACTCCCTCCCTGGCCTAGAATTACAGCTATTTTCATCCCGGAGGAAAAAAAAAAATGCCTCTTAAACTTTGTAAGTGGAAAAAGGATGTCAAGAGAGTGAAATAAATCAGCAATTAACATGCCCCAAAGGCTGAAGGGCCAGGTCTTCCTAGCAGCAAGTGTGCTGACTAAGGCTCTGAAAATATTGTTAGACGGGTATTTGCACCGACGGCCCGTGGACCTGAGGCTTTCACTGAACACGACTCGGCACTTTCTAGTGGTTTCCAACTAACCTATAACTGCCATCTGTGGAAAATTTAATTCAAAGAATCCATGCCAATTAAAAAATTTGAGAAGATCTCTAAAGCGGATGCTCTTTTCACCCCTATCTCGTCCCTTCGGCCTTCCTACGTGTTTAAAACCAAGCGTTTGCCATGATTTGATTGGAAGCGTTTCTAGAATACAACAGGATCTGTCACTGAACACAGTGAAAACATGCCGCCGGAAAACCAACATTTTAGGAACTGGGAAGAAATGAAGAATATATTAATTACGGCTGGACGTTAGATAAGAGTTTTATAGACAAGCTTTCTGTGATGGGCCCATTCTTCTTTCCTTTTTCCTATTCCTGAAGCTTTCTTTAAGAAGAGTATTCAATCTTTTCATTAATATTGCAGCGACTCCAATGCTTCCCCACCCCACCCCCCAGACTCCTACTGTCCTTGAGTGAGGAAACTGAGAGAATACTGATTGAGCTGGTGAATGGAAACGTTCCTTTCCTGAAAATGGAATGCTTTATGAAAAACTGCATTCCACACACACACACACACACACACACACAAAACCCCACTCAAACAATCCAACAACTGTCTCTCCTCCTTTTTACCCCGGAGAACCACAGGACTCCATTCACATATTTTGGTGTTTGAATGCATTTGTTCTTAAGCCTCAAATACCCAGGTGGAAAACCAGTCTAGTAAGCCTTTCGTTATTCCAAAAACGTGAGCATCCGAGTTACTAAGAACATTCTCATCTCTGCATGGCGAGCAATAAATAGAAACCGAATTGTTTATAGCTCTCTAAACTGGAGTCTATGCAGCAGAATGGCAGTTGGGTGGATTTTTACAAGGAGAATACTTGTAAGTGGTTTGCAAGATGGATTCCGTGCTAATTCTTCTCGCATCATGAATGATGGCCCTAGCTAGACACTGTCGCTGGGATCTTCATCTATTAATCATGGAGGCTGCTTTCTTATTCGGTTGCCATAGTTTCAGTGCCTCAGATAGTGTTGGGGCGTCTTGGGAAAGGTTTGAGATAGACTGGGGCTTGCAAGCCTTGCAGTTATTTTGGTGGTGGTGGTGCTCTGAAAGAACCGAAAAACCACCTCTCGTGTAATTCAGGGTTGTATTGAAAGAGGCAACTTCTGAGTGTCTCTCTGGACCTTGTTATGTGCACATCCAGCTGGTATTTACTCTAGGATTTGCCTCTTGCTCAGTCCTGCTGGTAAAAAAAAAAAAAAAAAAATTACCGTCCAGGGATTGATGTCACTTTCATCTTTCGACAAGAAAGCCAAAGGGTGCAAGCTCTTCATTACGGCTCTTCACCAGCGTGGAGGTAAATGAGGGCATTCACGGCTTGGCTCAAAATTTCAGGTTCATAATTCGGCTTCAGCTCTGCAGATGGCTAAATAAATACGATGACCTCAGGAGGGCTGTATGCTGTGCTCTGGCATGGCCATGGAAACGTTCTGTGCTTTACCCCAGGTTTAACCCCTGTTATCTTTTAAGGTTGGCACACATTGCTAAGGAGTTAGACTATTTCACCACATTTGGCGACAGCGGCCCAGAGGGCTACTGCTTTGTTAGCTCTTGGGTCCGTGAGCGTTTCTTTCCTTTCTGTAATCCTCATCCTTGGCTGTTTTGAGTTAGGTCTGCGATTCGGGGATGATCAGGAAGAGCTGTCCAGTTGTGTATATGTTGGGCGACCGAGTCAAGGAAAGACGGGGGGGGGGGGGGGGGGGTAGGCGTAAGTTGCTGCGAGAAGGAGATAGACACACTCAGTGACTTATGTGCTTCGTGGGGGATGTAGAACACAGCTTTCCTTTGTTAGGGACATTTGACCTTGTGTAACAGATACTGGTGCCCTTCTTAATGCTTTAGTTCCCATTTCTCAAGTGGACTTTCAAGGACTCCTACCACCCTAAGCCAAGCCATTTCATTCCATTTGTGGATTAAAACATAAAATAAAACCACCTCACACTTGAAGCAAACAGCACTGAATTCTGAATTCAGGACATGCGAGGCATCAGATACAAACCCCGGGCAGATTCACAGGAAGAAAACCTTGAATTCATTATAAATGGGTCTCATCTAGAAAATTAGTCACTTTTTTTCTTTACTAGAAGATGACTGGTTTTTATTGCAGGGTGAGCTTCAAAGCAGCCGTTTTAAATTTCCCCAGATCCAGCCTGCCAAAATTTTTGCATAAGATCAACAAGCATTTTTAATGCACGTGCCTATTATATTGACCCCTCCCCTGTGCAACCACACTAAATGATTGATTTTAGAGGCCAATAATTTCAAGTAAATTAAAAGGATAACATGGCCTTAATTGCTACTGGCTTCACCAGGATTCTGGGCACCGGAATTCCTTGAGGAGAAACACTTTTAAGTGTCACAGCAGTTTCTGATCATGTGGTCTGGTTTAGCCATAGGCTGCAATTACCCGTGCCCCACCCCCCAAGCCTTTCTCCCCCTCCCCCTTCCCATATCTCTGGGAAGCAAAGAAAACATGCATTTGTAAATTCAATATGATGGACCTCTGATTATTCGGCAGGGTAAGAAATAGGTCTTGCTCCTTTTACAGTATTCTCCTCCGTGAGTTGTTTTTGGTTTTGGGGGTTTTTCTAAAAGGCCTAGTGATGGGGAGGACATATTTCAGATGAGAAGCTTTTTTTTCATTGGAAGAAGAGTTTGGGTGAATCCAATCGAATTGCTCTTGGCAATAACAAGCTTGTGATTACTCTTTGGTGTCCAGGCAGACACAGCACTGTACACATAGCCTACAGAAAAGTAAGCAGTACTTTTGTATGAATGTCAGTCAGATACAATGTGGACTTTAATTAACCTTAATTAATGATTTCTGATTGCAGATTTTTCTTTTGTGCCTCCAGGACGCCAATGCCTTGGAGGCTGTATTTTGGTGGAACATTTCCAGACAGCAGTGACTTGAACATGCTTCCGCTATCTTTGCCGTGCAAACCATACTAGGTTCTTCTGTGAAAAATGTGATTCTGTATCATTTGCAAAATGGTCATGCAAAGGAAGAAGTATCACTTGAGGGACAACTGAAATTTATAAGTGAGACAGAGCACTTCTAATCTTTGGGGGAACCACTTTTCATTTTAAAGGAATTTCCTTATCAACACTGATAGTTACTGGCTCCTAGGGGGACCCGAGGCCCTTTCTCCCCAAGATTGAATGGGACTTCGAGTTCTTTCAAATGAAAGAACTGGGGGCCGTGGGCCAAGTGGGATTTCCTTCGCCCCAAAGTACCTGTTACCACGTGCTGAACGTTAATGACCAGGGAATACTGTAAGCACGGGAGAGAAATAGGTCCTACTTTTGGTTAAAAGTACTTTTTCCTGTGTCATGAGTTCTACAACAAATATCAAGAAGCTGAATTACCGTGTTAATGCGCTACTTATGTTCAACTTTTAACGAGAGGGTCTAATAAAAGTTAGATACCATATATTAATTAGATATATTGTAAATTTCTTATTAATTAAATTTCTGTGTGAAAAATCATTCTGTAGCTTATATGAAATTCTAATAGCATATAGCCCATCTACTTTACCATAATTTGTGCTTATGAATTATAAATGCTTAACTTTTACAGCTAAGCTTACCAATCTATAAGCATCATAATGAGATATTACCTAAGTTAAATTGATCTGTCATATTTGCTGTACTGTGTTCTAGGGTAGTGATTATCTAAGATAATTTTCAAGATGGCTGTCCTGTTACATGCAACCATGTTGTATGCAACATGGTTTACTTTTAGTGGAAATAAAATCAACCCAAGATCCCATGCTTGCCCAGCCAAGGGGGATGCTGATGATATCAAAAGTAGAAAGAACAGAGTAGTTTCCTGTGTAACCAAGAAAAAAAGGTAACAAACATCCATTGGAGACTTTTCTCTTTAAAGGGATGTACAGAGTACAGGGAAAGGTTTTCTATTCAAAAGTCAACTTTTATCTACAAGGTGTTTCCTCTCATTTGTGGCAAAGGGAAGTTCACCATGTTGAATATGCTGATTAATTAATTCTCGTGGGATATCTTGGAGGGTGGAGCTTTTGTTCCCATATTTTGTCATGTCCAGAACATAAGACCTGTTAATATTGCCCAAACACATCCGCTCCTGAGAATGAAAAGGACAACATAATTGCCTTTGCTGTTAGAAAACAGCCATAGCCAGCTCCCCAGCAGCTCCTACAACTGCCAGGTGTGCAAGAGAAGGCTTTGAAATGTTGTGAATAGCTTGACATTATCACAGTGTCATTGAAATGCAAATTCTTCTGAGCAGAACTTGAAAAGGTTTTAAATGTAGGACTAGGACAATATGGGTTCTTGCTTTTTGTCGACCATACCTAGTGGTAACTCAGAGTGCTTCTTCTATTAAAAGGAATCGTAACTCATTTGCATATTTTGTTGTTTCTCACTGCCTGTGTTTCAAGTGAAGACACACCCTCCCCGGATGGCATCTTTTGGGGGAGAGGAGGGACCGGCTTCCCGCAAGGAGGTGCAAACACAGGACTGTTTTGCCTAGGAAGGCTATGGCATTCCGAAATCAGGCTAGCTGATAACCATCAACATCCACAGTAAATAACAGTGTTATTATGACTAATAAAGACCTTATTTATAAGGATATTTTTCAAGGTGCTTTTATAAACATTGCCTCACTGGGTATCATTACAACCGGGGTTAGGCAGGGCAGGGATTATGATGCTCAATTTAAAGATGAGATAGCCGAGGTTCAAAGAATCAAATAATTTGCCTGGGTATGCCTCCAGTGAGGGAAGGGCTTGGGACAGGGTTGCCAACCTTCTGAACCCGAGTTCTGTGTTCCTGCACGTCACTGTATTGTCTCCTCAGTACTTAAACAATTCTGAAAAACAATTACAGCCTCCCAAGCACGCACGCTGTCACATTCTGCCTATTACACAGGTTGAACAGTGACAGACAAGTTCAGAAGTAGTTTTCTGAGGGGCGCCTGGGCGACTCAGTCGGTTAAGCATCTGCCTTCGGCTCAGGTCATGATCCCAGGGTCCTGGGATGGAGCCCCGCGTCGGGCTCCCTGCTCCGCGGGAAGCCTGCTTCTCCCTTGCCCTCTGCCTGCCGCTCCCCCTGCTTGTTCTCTCTCTCTCTCAAATAAAAAATAATAATAATAATTAAAAAAAAAAAAAAGAAGTAGCTTTGTCACTGTCTCAGGGGCTGGAGGGTCCTGTAAAAGATGAACTGAAAAATGGAGGATCTTTGAGGATGTTTTTGATGGGGATTCTGGTCCTATTTTATAGAAGGGACATAAATAAACAGCGACATCAAGGTGCAAACTCTGACCCTGGAGCAGAGCAGATCTGGGGGGGCAGAAGGTTGAACCGGGTATTCTGGCAGGAATATCCTCCTGGGGCTCGTAACTTGTACCTAATAAAGCAGGCACACATTCCTAGCAAGGAGTAAATAGACCGTCGTGGTCGACGAGGGTAGATCTTCCCTCCGACAAAGGTCATTTTCTTCTCTGGTCCCTGCTACCAAGTCTAGTGGAAGCAGCAGAAGTACAGGTAGCGCTTGGTCCGGCAAGTTCCGGATACTGCAGAGACCCCGTGGTGACCTAGTTCAGAATGCACTCATGATACAGGCCAGATCCTGGGCCCACATTCTAGCAAGGAAGGTAGATACGTGGAAAATCACTTTGGTGTAAGGTCTGACGGTTCTCCATCCCTAAAGCAGAGCGTGTTTGCTAAGCTGAGGTCCTTAGCTAAGGATGCTAAGAAGGACAGGCAGGAGAGCTCCACGCAGGCAGCCGAGAGGTGAGGTGGGACTTTGCGAAGGAGGAGGCATCTGAGTTGTGTAAAGGAGACTTCAGGAGGTGGGAGTGGAGGGGAGGAAGAGCCGTGGGTCTAAGGGAAGAGCACGAGCGAAGGCCCAAGGCAGGGAAATGGAGACCTTGGTGCCCGAGCAGCAGGGGGGTCCTCCTGGTCACTGGGGATGTGGCATGGAAGCCTGGGGACGGGGGAGATTGAGAGCTCCCTGCGGAGGGCTCTCCCCGGCTCAAGAGGGGGGCCCCGAGCTGCAGGCGGTTGAAGCTTCTCAGCAAGAAGATGACATCATCAGATGTGTGTTTTAGAAACATAAATCTGCTAGCACTGGGAGTAGAAAAAAGGAACCAGATTCGGAGTGTGTTGGCGAGATACAGCCGCCAGGACGTAAGGACCAGTTGGCCGTGGGGGGTAAGGAAGGAGAAGGAGGAAAAACGGCTCCACGCTGTCCTATCGGGGGACGGAGAGGACAGTGGGGGCCAGTGGAACTCAGGTTTATAGACAAGAGTTCACATTTCACATACCCCGTATTTAAATGACACATAATAGGCCAGACACCAAAGCCTAGCCCTACTGTGCTCACACCCAGCTCTGTAAAGGGAGCGCTAAAGATGTCGAAATTCAGAGCGTTTCAACTGTCACATTTGGTCTTGGCAGCTGGGGCCACTTTCTCCCACATTAGGAAGGTTAATACCATAATAGGAGGTGGATAATCTGAGGAAAACTGAAGCACCACCCAGCGCATCTATAAAAACGGGTTACATAAGCGCAGGAGTGGTGAGTGCTGATGGTGTGCGCATGTGAGATCAGATACCAAGCCATCCGCTCCTGTCCCTTTCATTCTGAACAATTTTACTTCATACAAGTGTTTGAGCTCTGGAATTAGACATACATGGGCTGGTCCCTTCCTCCCCACCCCACTCGGTGCAGGGCATATGGTATATGTGTTTGCCTGGTGCAACTGAAGTGTTACAGATGATGTAATTCACAAAACACAAATAACACCTAAATTGTGTTGTTTATTTAATAACACAGTGTTCGCAGACAGCGAGGCCTTATCTGCTAAAATTGGACACTGCTTATGTAGTGGAAGAAAAAAATGTGTTTAATAAGATTTCACTTAGGAAGAAATAAATCTTCATTACATCAGTGGTTGAGGTGTCATGGGTTTTGGTTTCAACCTTTAAACAAGGGTCAATATAGCATAGCTGTCCAGCAGAACCCCCCAATGTCTTTAAGGGTTGAAAATAACTAATACTGGGCGCCTGGGTGGCTCAGTTGGTTAAGCGACTGCCTTCGGCTCAGGTCATGATCCTGGAGTCCCGGGATCGAGTCCCGCATCGGGCTCCCTGCTCAGCGGGGAGTCTGCTCCTCCCTCTGACCCTCCCCCCTCTCATGTGCTCTCTGTCTCTCTCATTCTCTCTCTCTCAAATAAATAAATAAAATCTTAAAAAAAAAAGAAAGAAAGAAAGAAAATAACTAATACTAACGCTATGAAAAAGAATCCTAAAAAAATGGAGGTTCTATATTTACCCTTCACATCACATTCTTCTTTCAGGGGTTTCTAAATACAACTTGTAATGGGAAAGTTTTCTTCTATATTTTAAGAAGAGGTTGAATAACAGAAGTGAAACGAAACAGGATGAGTCTCATCAGGCAGCTCTAACAAACTAAGTGAGTTTCTAGAAAGGAGACAAGTTTCATAAATTTGCTTTCAGGTCTTATTTTTAAAGTCCAGTTCAAATGAAACATTAAGGAGTCATTTCATTATGCGGGGACCCCGTAGATGAGTTGGTGTCAGAATGCTGAGAGACCGAACCATAGATTATTTACCTATTGGCATTTGCCCAATTATTGTTTTGGTATCCGATTACTTGTTTCCAACTTGTAGGCTGCCCTCTAGTGTTACTTAATCTCAACACAACCACTTTTGTTTAGCTCCCATGAAAGGTGAAAACACATACACAGAATCCCACCGGCTAGTCAGCAGTAAACCCAACCCCGATAGACACCGTCTCTAAATACAGCATCAAGAGGCTTATGATGCCTGGTTTGAAACATTGTGAACAAACCTGAAGGTGCCCATCACCAAAGCTCTTGATGGCACACAGGACTCTAGTGTCCGGAGAAATACACACCCTGATGACGTGTGCCCTGAAGTCGAACTCCCGAATACGAAGTCAAACACTGCACAAGAAGTGTTAGGACATTACTGATTTCACTTATATGTTCTGTGTGTGTGTGTGTGTGTGTGTGCAGATACAACGTTGGCATTCTCAGCGGGCTCAGAAGGGAACGTGACGAGGTCCCAAGTACATCCAGCTCATAGCAGTGGAACGACTGACAGGAATTCAATAAAAATGGTTACTGATGACCATGAGGGTCTCCCTATGGTTTTGAGATTTCCATCAGGAAGAACAAGACCACAGAAATGCTAGACACACAGAGAGTGAAGCTGAGGGTCAACATTCCACTTGGGAGGCAACTTCTTTTCTTCTAAAGGGCTGATATGAGGGAGTAGTTAAAAGTATGAGCTCTGGGGGCACCTGGGTGGCTCAGTCTGCCTTCGGCTCAGGTCATGACCCCAGGGTCCTGGGATGGAGCCCCGCATTGGGCTCCCTGCTCCATGGGGAGCCTGCTTCTCCCTCTGCGCCTCTCTCTCTGTCTCTTATGAATAAATAAATAAAATCTTAAAAAAAAATGAGCTATGGAGTTTCCTATTCTACTGGCTGAGATGGTGGGGAAGTTACTTAAGCTCTCT
>NC_058409.1:10025945-10104732 GCF_002201575.2 Neomonachus schauinslandi | reverse complement strand
TAGTGCTCAGGTAGGAGCCTGAGTTTATCAGGCTTATGCCTATTGCCTATTATGGGGCCTCCTTGGCCCCACACCTTTCCAGAGATAAAGATCGAATGAAGACCCATCGCCCACCCAGATCTTTCTGAAACATAACTTCCACTACATACACTAAGCCAGCGAAAGAGGCCAGACACATTTGACTCATCATTTCTGTAGTTATCTCTCCCCCAGAATGATCGGCTTGGCTGAAGCATGTTGAGGGCCCGAGAAAATCACACTGCGGTCTTCACCTCGGTTGAAAGTCTCCGGGCGTTTTTCCCCCCTGACATCTTACTCTCAGGATGTCTCTGGACTTGTAGTAACACCCCCTCCTCCTTCCCATTCTCTAGCGTGGCCCCTGCCCACTTGGATGAAAGGCAGCTCCCACTAAAGGAGCTAGGATATGCCCAGCAACCAGTGCTGGGTCCTATGGAGTCCATTGTTTGCTCTCAGCACTGTGGAGCCAAATCTCATTCTATAGCACAGTGTGTTCTAGGAATTGCACTTCATCAGTACAACAGACCCTCTCTAATGCTTTCCTATTTTCCCCGTTGGCCGCTGTCCCCAGCAGCACCACACAGCCCCGCCGCAGGCAATTAGAATTCACTCCTCCCCGAGGCTCTGCTCTCCCTCATTTGCAAGGGACCACAAGGCATCAGTGGCCATATTCGATGGACCCTAATGACACCAAGCCTGATGAGCCAAAGCAGTCAACGTGAGGGTGTGCGGCAACACTTAGGAAGTAAGTTTCTGTTGGGTTGGTAAAACTGCCCCATTATTAACACTTCCTGTAAGTAAGTGAAAGTAACTGTCCCCGACTCATGTCAGAAGGTTTTGAGAATGAAGCTGATCTGTGCTTGCAGGCTGAGAGGCTGATGTGGGCGAACCCTTTTGCTGGGAGATAGGATGCAGCCTCATGCCCCGCCTAAGATGGAGGCCCTCTCTCACCTTCCACCTTCTGGGGACCTTATCCAACTTGCTCCCTGGCCTCGTGCAGCTATGCCGAGACACGGGGATGAGCATCATCCCAACGGGCCCAACCTTGGAGGATTTCGTTTTGTCCCAAACCATCCACTGAGCTGGAGGGTGACTTAATAATGGGTGCAAGACATTTCAGGGCTTTTTCAGAGGCGTCACCCCATTTCATCCTTCCAAGGAAAAAGAGAAGAAACATTTTCCCTTCTGAATAAAAAGACGGTCGAGGTAAAGTTAGGTGTTCTCATCCTTTTGCCCAACTATTGCAAACTAAAACATGTTGAAAAGGACGGTTGGCTACAAAATCCTTTTTAAAAAAAGAAATGTGAACATCAGAGGCAGCCTTAGGCCTGGAATAGTTATTTTACACATTCTGGGAAATTTTAAAGAAATAGGGAACAAAGGCCATGGCTCCCTTTGCAGTGCTCTCTCCAGGTTAATCAGTAATTCTGCCACTGGTGTCCATGACCGGGGGCTGGGGTTGGGGGGGGGATGGGATGTCTACACTTCTTGTTGTCACCATTCTTCGGGTCGATGTAAATGACTGAGTCCAGATCTGTAGACAGGATCCTGTGACAGACTCTCAGGAGGGTCCTTGTGGCGAACATCAGGCAGGTATTTTTTCTGAAAGCCCTACCCTAGCTGTCAGAAAGCTGATGGCCCCTGACACTTGAACATGTCAGCCCACACATTCCAATTCCTTCATGGGATTATTGATGATGCTGTTGTAGGAGGTCTGCGTTTAATTGCAAACAAGAAGCTGGGAGAGCAAGCTTGTTGTGATTACATCCTCTGAGGTACCTATTATATCTGAATTCAATAATCAGGTCAAAACATAGGGGTGAGAGGGAAGGGAGCTATCTATGTGCTCCCTTCTTGCAAGAGAAGAGGGGAGAGGGGTGGCCAGTCCACGGTCACCTACAAAGACACAGGAGCCTGGGTCCAAATCCCAAAATTCACCACTCACCAGGTGCATGACCTCAGGCAAACCACTTAACCTCCCTGTGCCTCAGTTTCCTCCTCTGTAAAATGTCCTAGTAATAGTGTCTGCCACAGGGTCGCCGTGAGGATAAAGGAGTCAATGTGTGTAAACTGCTTTAAGGGACTGTTATATAGTAAGTGCTAGATAAGTATTTCCTATTTTTACTCTTTTCCCCCAAAATCTGTTCATGTAAGCATGCTGATGAGGCATAAGCTGCAAAAAGAATGTATGTGTGTGTGTATGTGTGTATACGTACGCACTAGAAAATATCAAGCAGAACTGATTCTACACTTGAACTGTAACATGGGCAGACTTGGCTTTTGTTGCATACCTGACCAGTTTTGACACCGTCTCTACACCCGACGCCCCTGCTCTGTCACTCCCCTCCTCCACATCCCCCTTCAGGGTCTTCTGCCCATGTTTTCGTTGGTCATGGCCTATATCTCATCTAAGTGAGGCTTTATGAATTCCATAAGGCCTCTCCCCTCTCAGGTTCCCAAGAACAGAGACTATATCCAATCGTTTTTGTGTTCAGAGTTACTTGTTGAATGTGCTAATGGATGCTAATATTTAAAAACAGAGCTACCCCAAGACCTCTCTTGACAGTGCTGAATTCCTATCCTGAAGGGTAAGAATTGTAGGCATGAAGCTATTTGGGAAACGGGGTTGCCAGAGGCCTACCTGGTCAGAATCTCCAGGGCTGAGGCCTAGGAATCTGCCAGAGTCAAATATCCTTCAGGTGATTGTAATGGTCAGTCAGTCTTGGGAGCCTCTGATTTAATGAGTCATTCTGAGAATGACGTTCCTCGTGTGTGAGATGATTAGACAGCCAATCTTTGGTCCCAGGGTTTTGGTGCAGACCAAATGATGTCATACGTTTTTATACCGTGTAAAGCCCCGGGTGAACCTAAGGAGCTGTTCTTACTGTTAAATGCAGAGCACCTGGGTGCTGTGGAAGGTCTGCAGGGCACAGAGGTGTCTCCTGGGCACGTGCTGACAGGTCACTGGAGAACATCTCTCCTTCCGCATCGTCTCTGCTTTTGCTGGGATTCGGGAAAGCCAGTTAAAGGCAAGGTTTCAAGCCCACGGAGCCTGAGATGGGGTTCTCTGTACCATTAGATATTATTAACATTAGCACTTTTAGAGTATTATCTCACAGACCTGGTTTCAAGTTCACGAACTAAAAGGTGGGGTAATGGTGTCAGATAACCTTGGCCAGGATCCGTCTCTTGGTAATCTCTCCTTTCTTAAAATAATCCAGACATGCTGACCATGTGAAACTTGTGACCAACCTTCAGTAGGTACGTTTATTTCACTTTGAAAATACAACTGAGGCTCAGAAGTCGCCACAGAAATAAATATCAATGATCCGAGATAATGGAGGCATAGTTATAATATTTATATTTTAAAATGACAGTGGCTTCAAATGCCTCTAGACTGATAAATTCTTCAACCACCAACCCCTTTCCATTCAGATCCTAAAGAAATGCAGTTCCTTATTTCCTGTTTGTAAGAGGTTAGGATCCGTCATTGAGGAAACACGATCCTAGGACGCCCATGAACGGTGACACCAGTCACGACCAACTGAACGGAGAATGTGCTGTCACCACCCCCAAAGGTAGCACTGGCCTTCAGCAGTGCGGAGTCTGTGACGGTGCATCAACGTTGGTTGAGCGCTTTGGTGATTGTACGGGTACTATTCTATGCTCCGGAAATTTATAATTTATACGCAATACGAGTGACGCGAGGGAAAACTCTTGTGAATTTTGCATGAAAGATGTACTGCATTCCTGTTGTTACTGGAAAAGTACTCTCGTGCCACGTTCTGTTAACAATAATTAGATACATACACCTCATTAGAAGAGGAGAGTGTCGGGCGCCTGGGTGGCTCAGTCGGTTAAGCGACTGCCTTCGGCTCAGGTCGTGATCCTGGAGTCCCGGGATCGAGTCCCGCATCGGGCTCCCTGCTCAGTGGAGAGTCTGCTTCTCCCTCTGACCCTCCTCCCTCTCATGCTCTCTGTCTCTCATTCTCTCTCTCGCAAATAAATAAAATCTTAAAAAAAAAAGGAGAGTGTCATTTCTCACTTATTATAAATAAAATCATTTTTATCTCCTGTATCTCATATCTCCAGTTCCAACTCTGTTTCCATTTTGTTTCTCTGGTCAGTGTTGGCAGAGGTGCAGAGAAAAGTAGCTTCTCTAACCCTCCAGTCAGAGGGCGGGCAACAGCGGGGCACCGTGGGTTCCAGCAGGGGCCATCCCCAGGCTGGTCCCCCATCCTTTCCCTGCTTCTAAATGACATGAGGGTTTCATGGAAGTTTATGCTTCTCCAGAGGATACACTTAATCATCAAGATCCTTCTGCTTCTTATCTCTCCTTCAGGCTTTAGCTGAATTGTGCTCTGGTATCTGTGATCTCCATATGCTATGGGATGGTAACAAACAGAATTTATCCATTAAGGCGAACTCCTCAGTCTCCGAGAGAGATTTTTCTTTCTTGATTCAGTCTTCAAATGGTACAGGGTTATAAAGCAACCTCTTAGACAGTCCTTGGCTATATATTAAGGGGATTTAGTATGTGCTTTCTCCTCCCTAATTTTCAGAGACATCTAAGAGGTGATATATCGTGTCCATTTTGTTGTTTGTTTATAATGATTTTTAATTTTAGTTGATCCACTGAGAGCCTGAAAAGCGCTTATTTGGTCTTCCCATCAGCTAGCCCCAAAATCTTTAAATTAGGGGTTCAGAATATTGTATCTACAAGATCACAGTTTAGTTACTGTACACTTCTTTCTAGAAGTAAAAGTTGTAGGCAGAGAAGACTGGGCCTGTCCAATAAACTCCTTTAGCTTCCAAGGCAGCATTCATATGAGAAAAGAGTTTAAGACTATTTTGGATAATTTGGACAAAACTGTTTTTCGTTATCCATTGTGGCTTATGGAGTGGGACTGGGCAGGGCAGGGCTGTTTTCAGGTGAATCGAAGCTGTATAGCCTAAGAGAATAAAGTTGTCTCATATCCTCTGTTGACTTGGTATAATCTGTGGGCAGGCCCATTCATTCCCTGGCCTCAATTTCCCACTGAAAAGGGGGTTCTGGGAAACAGATCTTAAAACCCTCCAGCTGGAGAAGCTCTATCAATGACAAATGTATTATTTAAGCCCAACAACAGTGTCCGTATGGTACATACCATTATATTTATAGACTACAGACTGAAAAGAGCTTTGAGGGCGCCTGGGTGGCTCAGTTGGTTAAGCGACTGCCTTCGGCTCGGGTCATGATCCTGGAGTCCTGGGATCGAGTCCCGCATCGGGCTCCCTGCTCGGCAGGGAGCCTGCTTCTGCCTCTGACCCTCCCCCGTCTCATGTGCTCTCTCTCTCTCATTCTCTCTGTCTCAAATAAATAAATAAAATCTTTAAAAAAAAAAAAAAAGAAAGAAAAGAGCTTTGAATGTAATACAGATACGGGGAGGCGTGTTTTAGAACTCTTGACCATCGAAAACCCAGAGGTGCGTTAGGAGCCCATGGTGACCCTGCAAAGCCCACTGCAAAGCTGTCTGTATAGAATGACACCCACGGTTCCTGTCCTCCACAGCAGTAGCTTGAAACCTTCCTCCATACCCCACCCCAAAGCCGGTTTTCTGCTCCAGTGTGACAATAAATGTGATATTCAGTGAAACACACCATGAGCCTTGAGAACCATTGTTGAGCCGACGTGGACGTGGCAGCTAAATGGACGGTATCAGGTCCTCCCTGGACGCAAGTGTTAAGGTCCATAAATCAAGCCTCAAGTACGGCAAAGAAAGAAAGAAAAGAAAGCTACCAACGAGGGTGAAGGCGTTCTAGCCGGGCCCTCGCTGTGCTGGAAGGCCCAGCTGTTGTTGATGCCCACAGAGCTCTGGAACCAACTCAAGACCCATCAACCCAAAACTAGACAACTAAGTTCCAAGGCTGCCAGCCATTCCGGTCTGCGAGTGCAAATGTAAGTGGTAGGGTAGACGGTCCTACACAATAACCGTGATGGTCACGGGCCAGAGTCTCCCCACACCAGGGCATGGAGAGGGAGAAGGTACAGTGCTTCTGCTGATGGCGTTCATCTGTAGCCCCAAAAGACATTTTAGCTCCTCCCAGAGAGTAGCTTACATATTGCAAGGTTCTTGGGATAATATACCTTAATTAACAGTGCTAATCATGTTCCCTCCTTATTTGCAGAATGCTTTACGCTCATGGGTGTTGACTCAAGGGATTATTCAGCTTCTTTTATTAAGTATCAGATGTATAGCAGTTTACATCATTGGATCCTCTCCTCTGGTTTAGATCCAAAGACATTATTAGCCAGTCTTAATGCTTGCTTCTTAGTAATACTGTTATGAAATAAAAGCTTCTGTTGTAGAAGCTTCCTTAATAGACAAAAACAAAGGCCTTTTCTTAATCAGTACATTAATAGTAACCAGATAGTTAAGGAATGAGAAAAAAAGATGGTAAGTGCTTTGACACACGGGCCTTTTCACCTACAGAATATATACAAACCACTAACTTCTGATAACATGCACCCCATATCTGCTGACACTTTAGGAGTTAATTCTTAGGAGTTGCTTTCGTATGTTTGAATACTGAAAAATAAACAAATACAAATGTCGGGTGAATACATTTAGAGGGTTTAGTACATGCCTTGGCTAGGAATCCAATTAGGATGACCTGGAAGACAGCATGAAAGCAAATATTTCTACAGAACAGAATATGAGGTTTTTCAGCAGCATCGGGGCTGTGGCCCTTTGGGACACTGGGTATACAGGGCTGGTATTACCTACCATCTCTTTGATGCCACAAGAATAAAAAGGATAGATTTTTTTTTTTTTAAGCTAACAGATTTTTTTAAATCCTTTAAAAATCTTTCTAGAGTATCAGGAAAAACTGATGCAAAAGCAAAGAGCAAACAGGATGACTTAATGGAAATCAGGCAACAAGTCTAGGGGAAAAAATAGGTTTGGAACTGAAAATAAATTGAATATATAACACCTTTCCATTCTGTTCCCTTTTTCTTTTTGTTCTTCATGGCAATCTATATTTATGGAAAAGTCAGTTGATTGCTTATCAGGCTGAAGCTTGTGTTTGCTCAGACTAGTGATAATGAGCAATAAAAAGAGGTGGGAATGGCTAAAGTGTGAGGAGTTGGGAGTCAGGGAGAATGGGTGGGTGGGCTCAGGACAGTTTTTTGGATCTGAAAGCTGAGTTTTGAAAGCACTGTCCTTCTCCCTTATGCTGCTGTGTTAACTGGAGGGGGGGGATGTGAGGATAATGGTCTGTGTGAGGAGTCTGGGGGCTCCCCAGGCAATCCAGAAAGTTGGCTGGCTCCGAGGAAGAGCTCCCAGTCACTATCTAGTTACAGCCCTGTGGTCCAGTTGACAAGTGATCTGAAGCCCTGCTTGCTCACCAACCAGCAGCAGCCCCACCTGAGAGCTTATCAGAATGCAGATGCTCAGGCCCCTCGCCAGATAGACTAAGGGACAGTCTGCATTTCAACAAGGTGGTTGGTGCACACATCCATGTGTGAGAAGCACTGGTCAAAAGGACTCCTAGACATGAGCTATGAGAACACTTGGAGGGTAGGGTACAAAAACGGGGCTGTCTTAGAAAATCGAGCAGACTCTCTAGGTAGCTAGCTAACCACGGTTTGTAGAGGTGTGAGCATGTCCGTCGGCAGTTTAACTTTCGTAAAGCCAGCAGAATGTCTCAGGGAAGTGGTTACTTGGACCTTGACAGGTGCCTCTTGAGTCCCAGGAGTCCAAAGTTTGCCCAATGGCCCTGAGGCCACGTAGGCAAATGGAGCTGAGGTAAGAGAGCTGGGTGATAAGAGGAGTGACACTGATCTCAATGGCCTTGAAGATTATGGGTCTCATCAGGTTCCAGAGCTTTGACTCCAGTCAACCAAGACTCTGCCCTTGGTTTCCAGCACATACTTATTATTGAAATGACTTACCATTTTATTAAAGCTTCTTGCTTCCAAAATGCTTTATGGCCCTTTATAAACAAGCTTAATCATCATGACAGCCTCACGAGATAACTCAGTTCAGTACTGTGTTTCCCTGGTTCTAAAAGGCAAGCGATGGTTTCTGCCATCACCCCCGCCGTCTACACGGACAAGGGAACTGAATGGGGCTGTGAAGATGGCAGGATGACAAGACGCCTCTCTGCAGAGCACACTGTCGCCCCATCTGAATGGCATCCTCAGGCATACATGGAGAGACTAGACTGGCCTTTGTCTTTACTTTCTGACCCCCGGCTGCCGTTTTCCAGGGCAACCAAGTCCATTAGGGAGTATGTGAATAAGCCTCACACGTAGTTTCCTAGAACAGTGGAGGGTGAGGCTGCAGATAAACCCTCTGCCACTTTACCTTTCATGCCAAAGACGAAAAGCAATAAATACCAAGCTAGAGAAACATTGACCAGAAACGGTGATATCACAGTAATTACAAATCTGTTTTTGTCCTTGTAACTTACTGATAAAATGATCTCAGTCCTGTTTGGCAGGCAGAACCCATCCCAACCTGAGAGTCAACTGGGTGGGGGGAGGCCTCTTCTGAGAAATACACAAGGAAACTGCACACTGCATCTGGGCCCTGGATTGTGCCCAGCCCTGGGCATGGGAAAGAGGATAAGGAGATTCCTCTGTGATCCTAGAAAGCAACTTTGATAAGGAAGGGCTACCCACAGACCAGCAGTTAGAAGGAACACCTTCAACAGTAATAAACCAGAAGTGTAAATATGTTACTAAAAGAAAGCCTTGAGTCTATTCCAGCTCTTCTGATAGCCAAGTTATTTCTTAGAAATATTAGGGACCAAAGGGAGTTCTTTTTTTCCTATCTGGACAAGGTGCATTTAATCTGAATGAGAAATGAAGCAGAGAACACTGACTGCCATATAATCAAAGCCCCTCCAGATGTATTTTTAAGAGCTGCCCCAAAGATTAAAGCGCTAAATGGAGAAGTAAAGGAGAAGAGAGAGTCTACAAAATCCACCACAAAAGTGAAAGGGCCTACTTGGCCATGAATTCAACCACACTGGAGACTTGATTAGGAGCCCTGAAGCTTGACCACATTATCTAAAGGCATCTGCTTGCCTTATCCTACTGTCCTATTTACTCTTCTTCTTCTTCCAGCACAGACTCTGGTCAGCACGTGGGGGTGGTAGTTCTGCTACCTAATCTGGGTTAAACAGCCCTGGAAGGTCAGGAAGGTAGTCAAAGATCTAATGGTTATCACATGTTGGTCCGTCTTGACCACCTGTTGATCGGTCTTGACCACGCTGAATTTAAAATGGAAATTCTTGGCCTTAGTTAAAAGCGTAACGAGTCTAGATGCTACGGATAAGGGTTTTTATATGAGCCGCTATTCTATACAGCCTGTTTTGTCTCAAGAGTAATGAGAAATATTCCAGGAAGAAAAAAGTAGTTTTGGCAGGAATTAGACCAAGAGGAAAACAAGAGGTTGAGACCCATCTACAGTTTGGAAGACTACCCCAGAAATGGTGAGAGCAGAGGGGCTCCAGGTAGAGAACCTCTCCTGAGCTGGGTCCTTTTGCTCACGTGCTATGTGGAAGGGAGCAGGGGAAGGGGGTTTTGATTGATCCCAGGGGTCCTAAGAGTTTTCCAAAAACGTTATCCACAACTTAGTTGTAAAATAGGAAGATAGCACTTCTCTGACCTAAAGAAATTCACTTACAGGCCTAGCAGGGAAAGGGATCATCATCCCATAGTAGTTAAAAGATGAAACTGACATCATCTGGAAAGAGAAAAGCTAGTATTTTTTGAGCTTAGCAGGGTAAAAACCTTCAACTTTATGATATGCTGTTTGGGCTTTGTGATATTCAAACAGATGTACATGCACAGAATTTCAGTGCTCAGAATGAAAAATGATGCTCTCTCCAAAATAACAAACAAATATCAGGGCAAGGGTTCAAGCCATGCTGAGGCATCAGCCTCTGGGAGTAAAGGAAGTGGGTGCCAGTCTAGGGAACTGAAGATGGAGTGTGTAGGAAGTAGACCTGCATTTCCAGAAGAGAGCGGACAGCCCTCACTTCTCGCACCTCTCACTGATCTGCCGGAATTTCCAGAAGAGAGCGGACAGCCCTCACTTCTCGCACCTCTCACTGATCTGCCAGGGACACGTCCTGTTTCTCCAAGCCTGACACAGGAACCAGCTGTATTCAGGGTTTAAAGTGATGAAAGCCCCCACCAGTTTGGCCCTGACCTACTGGTCCATGCACATGGGCAAACTTCAGCTTCAAAGAAAACCAAGTTCTTTTGGAATCCTAGTGTGTGCTAGTGGCCCTTTTTCAAATTCTGCGTGTGTGTTTGTTTGTTTACTTAGTTTCTTTGAACAGCAGATGTATGGACCCATTTTGTTTTTAAATTCCCTGAAGTCTAAAGTAAATGAGAGGGGAGAAAACCAGTGTTTTCTGAACCCCATTAATGAAAGATAAACGGGCAGTTAGGCCTTTAAAAAGGCTATCAAGGGGCACCTGGGTGGCTCAGATGGTTAAGCGTCTGCCTTCGGCTCAGGTCATGATCCCGGGGTCCTGGGATCGAGTCCCACATCGGGCTCCCTGATCCTTGGGAGCCTGCTTCTCCCTCTGCCTCTCTCTCTCTCTCTCTGTCTCTCATGAATAAATAAATTAAAAAAAATCTTTTAAAAAAATAAAAATAAAAATAAATAAATAAATAAAAAGGCTATCAAAAACGCTAGCTGTATATAAAGATATTGGGGGGGGGGTTATCTCCTGGGAAGAAATAAAATGCAACAGAACAAGAAGAGGAAAAGGCAACCTCTGAGTGTCCTTTAGAAGATACTCCACTTCCAAAGAAGGAGCCAGGTTCTTGTCTTCTCTAAACACCAGAATGTGGGGCATTTACAGTGGCATGGTTCTTGAACTTTACATGATTTGGTGAGGGATGTAAGAAATGATGATCTTAAACTCCCTTTCCAAATGAATGGGCAACTCTCAATGCATTTACCAAGATAGGACATGTGCTTAGCTCCACATGAGACTGCTCAACTGGATAAATAAAGCATCTTAAAGAACGCAAAAAGTTTTCTTCTGCCCTAGATACCCATTCATGTGTAAGATGTTACCAAGTTCACTCTAACTATTAATTAGCGTTTGAACTTGTAATGACAGTAACTCAGGCTCGGTACTGACAGAATGAACTTGTGTGGGTGGCCTCTGAGCAGAGGAACAGGCACGGTAATTAACCCTTTATTGACTCATGTTAGTCTGGGATTGTTGCCTTTTAAAAATACTGCTTTCGGGGCGCCTGGGTGGCTCAGTTGGTTAAGCGACTGCCTTCGGCTCGGGTCATGATCCTGGAGTCCCGGGATCGAGTCCCGCATCGGGCTCCCTGCTCAGCAGCGAGTCTGCTTCTCCCTCTGACCCTCCTCCCTCTCATGCTCTCTGTCTCTCATTCTCTCTCTCGCAAATAAATAAAATCTTAAAAAAAAAAAATACTGCTTTCAAATGTCCTTGGATGCTAGTTATTTTAAAAATAAAATAATGGTTTAGATGACCCTACCTCTCTCCTCCCCGGCACACAATAGACATAATAGGACTTCCAAAAAAAAAAAAAAAGCGGACCCAACAAGTTTAGGTGAAAAGACCGGGTGGGGCTCATTTGAATTCTGATTTTAAATATTTAAAATGCACCAGACACAGGGATCATCGCTAATTAGCATTCTGTGTAGCCCGGCCAGCTTGTGATTCACCTGTTTTTGTGTTCACCCTCCAACGCCCACCACCCCTCACTGCTGATCCATACGAATGCTATCAAGCCTTTGCAGCTTGAGCAGGACATGGTCCAGATCTGACTCCTTTATTTTGCCCCAGTTAGTATCAAGTGGGACCGAACACTCTCCACTGTAAGTCATTTACATTGCCATCTTTACTATTATCATGATTGTGAATTTCACTGTCTTGGGATGGACTGAGAGCTCTGACATCAGTTCAATGTTGCTAATGGAAAATATTATTTACACAAGACTTTTTCCTGTCTGCATTCAGCCATGCAGAAATATACTGTCACCTAAGTGCCAAAAGATGCTGATCTCAAGTAGAAGTTGTTGGCTGGTATTGGTGCCAGTCAGATGAGAATAAACTGCCAAGGAAAACATGAGTGAAAAATGATGATCTGGGCCAAGTTGTTGTTTCTCTCTCTCTCTCTCTCTCCCCCATTCTTGAAATTAGGTATGTAACACAGGCCTACACACCACCTCGGTCTCAGTGAAATATGCCTGATTACAAGCAAACAGGGAATGTTGGGGCAACACTTCAGTGCGGCTTCCTGCCCCACCCCCTCATCCTGCCATGTCATGGTTCTGACAGAGACCAAGGTGGCATTTCAGGGTATGACAAGGGGACAGCCCCTCCCTGCAGAAATGACTAGAATAAGCAACAATAGCCAGAAATCAGAGGATCTTTGTGAACACCTGAAGCGGGAGTTTGTCCAGGGATAGACAATTTATCCAGTGGTCTCCAATGGTGGATCCAACCCATAGGCAAGGGCCAGAAAATGGCCTCCGTGCTGCAAAGTTTGTGATGATAGGGTCCAGATGTCCTGCATTTACCATAGTAATATTTTACTCACCTACTTTGAAAGTGGTATTTGAAATGAATGTGAATCAAAAGCATGATAATGGATACTTTCCCAATTAAAAAAACATTTATCTATCTATCTATCTATCTATCTATCTATCTATCTATCTATCTATCTATCTATCCTTCTCTTTGTTTTAGAATAACTACATGCCCTGAAAATAATGAGTTTTTGAATCCTATCTCATTATGTGAAGTAAATAACAGAGCATATAAAGAAGATTGATCTTTTACCTAACCAAGATGTTACAATGTAAGGAAAGGAGTTTTATTTAAAAAATACAGTTGAGCACAAGAAAATGAGTAAGATGAACCCGTAATGGAAAGTAAGACTTAACACAACTAATAATGACATCATAGAATTCCCAAGAACACTTACTCATCCAACTAAAAATTAACTAAAGCAATATAATGCATTCTGTGTCTAGTGTTAATTTACGATACACTGGAAAAAGCAACAGATGTGACTGATGACCTAAATAATTAAATTTTTATGTAAAAATCAAAAGGTTAAGAAGTCCAGGACAAAAGTAAAATAAAAACTAAAATATAAAGTATCTGGGCTTCAAAGAGCTGTAATAACTTAATCTGAGCATCTACCACTGATAGAAATGGTGTCCACAATTCTAGTAGAGAAAATCAAGTTATTGAAGGAAATCCATCATTTATTTTACATGTATGTGTGATGTGAGGGGAATTAATCAGGCACAAATGTTTTCAAAAGCCACATGTCTCAGCATTAGAGGAGTTACTGAAATGTACTGCAAGGAAAGGTATGGGTATCCTGTTGGAACACTGGGAGCCACTTCTTTGGAGTGTAACCTGAGAGTGTGGATGGCAGCCCCACAGTCCAGCCAGCTCAGCTGCAGGGGCAGGACGATTCTTTGAAGCAAGGACTGCCAATGATTTGTTTTGTTCTCAGACTGCAAAACAGGAAAAATGCTTTTCATCACATGTCAGATAATGTGCATACTCAATAGTCTGTAGAACTTTAACAGCCTGAGAATTAGGAATATGTGACCTATATTCCAGGAAGGACCAAAATCCAACAAAAACTACCAAAGCAACCCAATATCGCCTCCAGCTTTAAGAAAAGGAACTACCACATAATGTTTGCCCAGATCATCACAACTAAAACCTCACTGTAAAAAGTTGTCTGGTGCTGAAGAAAGAAAAGCCATTTGTTCTAAATTCCAGAGGTGGGGGCATCGGGTTGTGGTACATAAGGATAAGGTGCAGACGGTTAAAACCGCACCTTATATACAATGAAGAAAAATTTGCTTCACTGTAGAACACACAATTGAAAACATTATTTTCAATGCTCAACATCACTTGGCATCAGGGAAATCCAAATCAAAGCCACAATGAGATACCACCTCACACCAGTCAGAATGGCTAAAATTAACAAGTCAGGAAACGACAGATGTTGGCAAGGATGCGGAGAAAGGGGAACCCTCCTACACTGTTGGTGGGAATGCAAGCTGGTGCAACTACTCTGGAAAACAATACGGAGGTTCCTCAAAAGGCTGAAAATAGAGCTACCCTACGATCCAGCAATTGCACTCCTGGGTATTTACCCCAAAGATACAAAAGTAGGGATCTGAAAGGGTACGTGCACCCCGATGTTTACAGCAGCAATGTCCACAATAGCCAAACTGTGAAAAGAGCCAAGATGTCCATCAACAGATGAATGGATAAAGAAGATGTGGTATATATTACTCAGCCATCAGAAAGGATGAAATCTTACCATTTATATCAGCGTGGATGGAACTGGAGGGTATTATAAGCTGAGCGAAATAAGTTGATCAGAGAAAGACAATTATCATATGGTTTCACTCATATGTGGAATATAAGAAATAGTGCAGACGATCACACTGGAAGGGAGGGAAAACTGAATGGGAAGTCATCAGAGAGGGAGAAAAACCACGAGAAACTCTTAACTAAAGGAAACAAACTGGGGATTGCGGGAGGGGGGGGGGGGGGTGGATGGGGTAACCAGGTGATGGGCATTAGGGAGGGCAGGTGATGTCATGAGCACTGGGTGTTACACGCAACTAATGGATTACTGACTCTACGTCTGAAACTAATGATGTACTGTATGTTGGCTAACTGAATTTAAATTTAAAAAAAAAGAAAATGTTATTTTCTATGAATGACTTCCATGGGAAAACACTGCCAACTCCAAGATTAATGTAAGTACATGAAAAGCACCTAGCAAGTATATTCAAAGAGTTCCATAACATGTTAACTAAGGTAACAGACAAAAATATTACCAACTGTTGTTGAAAGCAGAAACACATCTAACAACACTCCAGTGAAATTCTGCTCCTCTGAACAGAGCTACCCCGAGAACTCACACAAACTAACAGTGCTAGAAGAACCTTGGAGAACACAGAGTATAAAGGACACGAAAGAACTCAGTATCCCAAGGCTCTGGGTGGCTCCACCAAGTGGAAGGCCTGCATCTTAGCCATCCAAATTCATTACTTCAGGACACCCACCGGTCATCAGGAAAAAAATAGTAAGGCCTGGCAATCCGTTACTCTGAGGAAGATAGAAGGTTTTTAAAGAATCAACAAACGCCTATTACTAACATTGGAAAAAAGCAAACTCCAGGGCGCCTGGGTGGCTCAGTTGGTTAAGCGACTGCCTTCGGCTCGGGTCATGATCCTGGAGTCCCGGGATTGGGTCCCGCATGGGGCTCCCTGCTCAGCAGGGAGTCTGCTTCTCCCTCTGACCCTCCCCCCTCTCATGCTCTCTGTCTCTCATTCTCTCTCTCTCAAATAAATAAATAAAATCTTTAAAAAAATAAAAATAGGGGCGCCTGGGTGGCTCAGTTGGTTAAGCGACTGCCTTCGGCTCAGGTCATGATCCTGGAGTCCCGGGATCGAGTCCCACGTCGGGCTCCCTGCTCAGCAGGGGGTCGGCTTCTCCCTCTGCCCTCTTCCCTCTCGTGCTGTCTCTCATTCTCTCTCTCTCAAATAAATAAATAAAATCTTTAAAAAAATAAAAATAAAAAATAAAAAAAACAAACTCCAATCACTGAGCCCAAGCAGACAGACTGGAGGTACAATATGCATTGATGAAGACAGCAGACAGTTACTCCCACAGAGCACGTAGCCTGTGTTTCTAAGAGCAGATAAAGCCATTAAACGTTTTGCCCGCGTGATCTCTCCTGCATTTATTACCCATATGCATACTCATATATCTTTGTGGTTATTTATGTCCTCCCTGTTATTTCTTTCTTTTTTCCTAAACATATTAAAATTCCTGAGAAGGTGGAAACCCAACTACTCCTACTAAGAACAATAATCATAGTAACCAACATTTTTTTAGTGCTTCCTATTGGTTCATTTAATCTCTGCAGCAACCCTAAAGGCATGCCTTACTATGATTCCCATTTTTTAGTGAAGCTAGTTAAGATTCGGAAGAGGAGGGGAGCCTGGGTGGCTCAGTTGGTTAAGCCTCCAACTCCTGACTTTGGCTCAGGTCGTGATCTCAGGGTGGTGAGATTGAGCCCCGCGTTGGGCTCCGCACTCAGCAGGGAGTCTGCTTGAGATTCTCTCTCTCCCTCTCCCTCTGCCCCTCGCCACCACGCTCGTGCTCTCTCTCTGAAATAAATCTTAAAAAAAAAAATCTGTAGAGTAAAGGAATTTTTCCCTAGGAAAACAAGTTCTAGGGGGTTCAAGCCCCACGATCTGGTCTCCACCGACCCCTAAACACTGTGCCACACACAGGGCAGCACTCAAGTACCAGGACGTGCTCCCTGAGGGGCGTTTAGGGCTTGTTGATTTGTGAAGTGTCTGTGTGTCTTTGGACAAGCCACGTAACTGCTCTGGAAGAACAGGATTCTCTGCAGACTCGGGGAGTGGATTCGATGATCTCCAGCTTGAACCATTCTGTCATTTTCTGTTCACACCCTCCTCTCAAGAAATGTATTTATTAGGAATACGTGCTGTGGTTTCCTATTGATAGATCTCTGCGAGTGTGCAAGTGTGTGTGTGTGTGAGAGAGAGACTCCTGCCCAAAGATGTGTTCGAGTGTGTGTGTGTGTGAGACTCCTGCCCAAAGATGTTCATCAACAACTCGTGCATCAAAATACTTAACTTCGAACTGCTGTCTGAACGGCTTCTGGCCAGGTAGGTGTTCTAAATATTGGGGGGCTCTTATTAGGGCCTCGATTTTAAGGCACGCCTCCTCTTTTCTTTTCCACACATGCTAATACATTGTCCATCTTGCCTCTCCTAATAGCCCATGAGTCTTGAACTTGGAGCCAGAAAAGGAGAGCCTTTGTAAAGCACAAAAGAACACCAGTGGTGTGGTTTGTGTTTTTTTTTTTTTTTTGAAATCACACGAGGCCTGAATAAAAAGCTCTCGGGCCATTCAGAGTCTGCGTGCATTGTGCAGCGGTTCCTTGGCCGCTGAGAACATCTCACCACTGACAGTGCAGTACCTGAAGGCAGCCATACACAGGGCGCGATTCAGCAGTTGCAGGGCCTGGGATTTTTGCCAGTGTCCACTGCCTGAAAGATCGGGGGCGGGGGGGGGGGGGGGGGCTTTTTCTTGGTCAGACCCCGATAAGCATAGTGCCGGTTGGGCTGTTGCTGTTTTTTTGTGGTTTGCCTGCCAGCCATTTGTTTCCCAATGTTATTGCGATGATGTCTTTCCCAACACGCTGGGACTTGGGGACTTTTTCTTTTCCTGTTTTGGTCCCACCTCCATGAAACGTACAGGGAGACGGTGATTGGTCATCGTCCGCTCCCAGTTAGCAATACATCACTGCGTGGACTCAGTTCCCATGCCTCTGGCTTCCCAGGACAATGTCTCTTTCTTCAACAAGCTGATGGTAAATATCTGGTCAGCCTCATCTATTTAAAACCAGCCAAGCAGGAATCCTAGTGCACAGGGGAAAGGATTCTTTTGTTTGTTTGTAAGTAAACAATGGACTCAACTCTTCCTAACTAAAACTGAATTCCAGTCACTCTTAAAATAATACCAAAGAACTAATCTAATTGCAACAGGGAGGCGGAGGGTGATGGAAGGCAGATTTACTGGTGCTGGCTGCACCCCTCTGCCTTCTGTGTTCTCTAACTGACGATTCTAGAGAAGCTGCCGACGCCAGGGGAATTACTATCTTCCTTGCAGGTAGACAGAGCTGAGAGGGGGGAACGAAAAGCCAGGTGGGCATCTTTATCCGAAACCATTTCCTTTTGAGTAAACACGATTGAGTTGATGGAGTTATTTCAGGGATGGCTTTTCATTTTTTTTTTTTTTTCATGTTTTAAAAACATGTGCCTGAAATAGGGCTGTGCACAATGACTGGTGTCTCTTTCTGGTTTAGAACGTTCTAGAAGATCGCTGCTCTAATCAGTTTCCTCAGTAGAGGAACACCTGGATTGATGAAAAATCGAGGGCAGTGGGTGTGGCCTGTGTCAGAAAATCAGCAGCTCCCCGTCTCTGGTTGTATCATGACCTATATGAAAGCTGAACCTGTGTTGAAAGGGGCTCCAGCTGAACCTCAGCGGATGGGCTCCCGCCCATTTTCTCCCTCGGGTTGAGGGCGGCCTTCTTTCTTGACGTTTTTCACTCCCATCAGAAACACCCATGTGCAAAGTCAGGAC
Organism: Neomonachus schauinslandi; assembly: GCF_002201575.2. NCBI lineage: Eukaryota > Metazoa > Chordata > Mammalia > Carnivora > Phocidae > Neomonachus > Neomonachus schauinslandi. The sequence goes on along the minus strand of NC_058409.1, from coordinate 10,086,493 downwards.
ACAAAGTCAGGATAACTGTGAGACTACCTTGATCAGTTTCGAGTTGTGCAAAATCCAAAGGGCACCTGCCTCTCAAGGAACCCCCTCTGCATGTGCCCACACAGCCTCCTCCTGCCACGTGGCCTTGTGCTCCGCACTGCAGTTTCTATCCATCTCCACCCAAGTCCTTCCTGTCCTCTTTCCCTAAAAGCCAGCTCTGCGTTTGTGCAGACTTGCAGTTCTACATCCCCTTGCTGTCCAGCTTCCCTCTTTCCCGGCCAGGCCAATGACCTTGTTACTTGGCCTAACTCTAGCCTCCTCCATTGGGCAAGGTTACCCCCAATCTGCTTGCTGCTTCTTCGTACTGGACTCCTTTCAGCAGGACAAGATGCTGCTCTCCTTCCTGCCTGCCTTTGGGCCACACTGGTCACTATTCCCAACACAGTGTCTGTGTGCTTTGCTTTCGAACCCCATTTCCTTAGAAAAGGGCAGATGTTTGTATTAGGCTAAATGCTTTTCTCCCCCAGGAGGAGTGGCCTGATTTATGTGTATGTAAAGATGGGTCAGGCATTTCAAATGCTAGAAAGCTTAAAATGCACATTTCTTCCGTCCTTCCTTATTCAGTCCTTCCTTATTCAGTCTCTGGTTGGGTTCCTGTAGTCCTTCTAGAAAAGACTTCCGTAGTAGAAGTATAAAGTCTTTAGGTGTTCTTTCATTCATTCATTCGCTCATTGATTCATTCAATAACTATGTGCTCCACCTGGGGCTCAGCACTGCGTGTCTTGTGGTGAATAAAAAGGACATGTCCCAAGGACTCATGGTACTCATAGCCTAGTGGAGGCAAATTCAACCAGCAAGCATCCAAGTACATTTTCCATTACAGCCTGTGGTCACTAGCATAAAGGGCAAGAATAAGGTGCCAATGAAAAAAGGCTGTTGTGGTGAAGAGGGGGTGTCAGGAGCCCACATAGATGGTTTGGTCACAGAACAGTTCTCCGAGGAGGTACCATCTGAACTAAGACGCACAGGAGGAGGAGGAGGAGGAAGAGACAGCCAGGAGAGCCCAGGGGGAAGCGCTCTGCACGTAGAGGGACCTCCAGGCAAGAAGGAGCTCTAGGGTATTTGAGGAGCCACAAGACCATTGGGGTGGGATGTGAGGGAGGGGGCAGGGCTCTCAGGAGCTAAGCTGGCGGGAGTCTGCGTGTTGTTCCAAGTGCGCTGAAGCAGTGGAGGGACAAGGTCTGATTGGTGCTCTCTACACGTGAGGTCAGCACGGCGGTGGTGCAGCAGGGATGGACAGAGGGAAAGGAGCTCCAGCCGTATTCAGGAATCATCAACAGGCTGGCTGAGATGAGCCGCTGGATTCGGTCTTTGATGGGCTTTGTGAGAGCGCTTTTGGTGGCTGTGGGCATGTCTGGGGTACGGGAGACAAAGGGCCCAGAGCTGACGGGCAGCCTCCTTGGGAGGGTGGGAGATGATCCCAAAGGCGTGGGAAGGAAGGTTCAGCAGCCTTGGGTGCGAGTGGTGACGGGAAGTCTGGCGGTGCCAGAAAGGTAAGGGCCTCCTGGCCTTCGTTTTATCGGCCTGGTAGAGGTGAGACCTCTGCCGTGAGATGGGAAAGGGGTTCGGAAGAGAGCAGTAAGGGTCTGGAGTCCTAGCTGCCTCACCCATCCAGAGAGGGGCTGGGCTGCCTCTGAGCAAGAGAAAGGAGCGAGGAGCTGTTTGCAGCTTTGCCGGATTTGTTTTGCAGCCCTTCTCAACAACTACGGACCATTTTTCTCCAGCAGCGCTGCCTCACTCCAGAGAAAAGTGGGCTGATGTACTTGGGAAAGATTTTCAATAACAAGGGCTTTGTAAATTAACTTCCAGTTTACCCAGGAAATCACTCGCCCAGCACGCCCCTCCCCCAAGTATTCCAGTTAGTCACACGATTTACTGAACGTGTCAGCACTGAAAAATGCACAAGGCGGCTAAGCGGGCTGAAAGAGCGTCGGAAAGCCCCGCATCTGCGCACGGAGCAGCCACGGCCCGGGGCTCTTGAAAGGCGGGTCCTTTCAGACCCGTCCCGTCCAGCGCCTCGGCGCACCACGGGTTAAAAAAGGGGAGAACAAAGAAGGAAACCTACGGCATGGAGTAGAGAAAACAGTCCGTCTAGGGTAGTCCGCGGCACCTGTGTTTATTTAGTTGCGCGGAGCATTTAAAAATGTTAACCTGGAAACTGATCAATAGCTTTGCATAGCTTGAGCGAACAGTTTAAGGGACGCAGAAGACCGGAAAGTTATGTTAAGAGGAGCATTTCATGCGTGCAGAGGATGGATCCCCTCTAAAACGGTGCTGTGAGGCTGTGTACGGCGCCCACACAGGGCCAGGCTAAGGTGTGGTGGTGAGCTGTTCGCAGAGGGCTCGGGGAAACCTGATCCTGCACTTTGTACATTCTAAACTGTTTATACCTGTCATCTCTGTCTGGGTCTGTGCTAATGACACTTTAACAATTGGCTTATGTGTGACCGAGCGCTAAGTGCCCGCATTTTCAAAGCAACCACATCCAAAGGTATTGTTACTGATGTCCGCTGGAGTCTGAGGGAAAATAACAAGGCTCCGGATCGGAAGTGAGGACTTTGACCACCAGGGTTGGGGTGCTTTTTGAAGGCTGGCCCTGCAAATGTCTCCAGGTAGATTGGGCCTGAGCATGCCCTTATACCCCCCATGAGGACCCAGATGCCTCAGAGACACTAACTTCTGGGTCCCACGAGTCCTCAAACTGGAAGGACCAATCGGAAAAGGCAGGGTTCACGGCATCATATTACGGCCACTGAGTCAGGTCCACCTGGCTTACAAAACTGTGGCCGGAAATGTGTGTTTTTAAAACTGGGTCCCCTCTTTTTTTCCCCACTCCAGAGCCTCCCCCCACCAACCTCACACCCAGTGTCAAGTACAATGCCCTGTGCGCGCAGACTAATAGACACTTAGGAAATGTGTAGTGAATTTAAGATTTGGAAGACACTCTAATTAGAGGGCAGGGTACATAGTAGTTAAGGATGTGGACTTTGGAGCCAGCTTGCCCAGGGTTCAAGTCCACCTACACCACTTACTAGTATGTGACCTGGGGAAGTCTCCTCACCTGTAGAATGGGGATAATAATGGCATGCATCTCAAGGTGTTGCGAGGATTAAATGAGTCATGACACATAAAGCGTTAGATCTGAGCCTGACACACGGTAAACACAACAAAATATGATTATTTTGCAAAAGTAAATTCCTCGTGAGCAGAGGGACCCCTTCTGAAAATACGCCACCTAAAATGACGGCAAGCAGGCATTTTTTTGGTCACGGATTAAGAAAGGCTCTATAACTTCTTCCTATAAATTCCACAGCCTATTTTTAAAGGTAAAAATTTTAGATTAATGTGGGTTTTTACTCTTCAGAAGTCCAAAGGGGATATAATTGTATACAAACGTGTATGCAATTTTGTTTAAAACAAAGCAGAAAAGTAGGAGTCTTTTTAAATAATATATTAAGCTTTTAAAATACTTTTTCCTCTTAAAAAAAAAAAAAACTTACCAGATTCTGTTTCCTTTTGGAAACAAATTCACATCTGGGATGCCAAATTTCGGTCTTAATACAGTATGGAACAGCTGAGTTTTAATTTTTTAACCTCCCAGAACACACAGATTTCTGATGGGAACATGGGAAAGGACATTTATCTTTTCAGCTGCATGAAAATGAAACCCACAATATTTGCGTGAACTGAAAGAAAAATACATATTAAAAATTAAGACCATGTGGAACAGGTAGTGTCTATACAGCCAGACATTAGAATCTGTACAATTACCCTGCCATACAGAGTACGATGTCCTTTACCAATTATTAAAAGTACTAGTGCCTTTTATAATAAGTAGAATGAAAGTAATGTAAACAGTGGTTCCTTTCATTCTAAGATACTTAAGGATTTCAAATGGATGGATGTACCGCCATCTTGAATAAAAGCCACCTTCTGATTAGGAGAACAAAACACAGTGCTCAAAGAAAAGGGGAAGGTACTGGTTAAAACTGGTCACTTAATCCTTAGTTTTAGACCTAGTTTGGAAACAGCTCTCTTATAGCTGCGTCTCGAGATACCAAAATAACTGGTTGAAATCTAAACCATTCGGTTAATCACCATTCATAGTAAACAGATTCTTTATTAACACTGGCCAGATTCTTTCTCGTTTTTGTTGCTCTTTTATTTTAACGCCTGAAGTTAATAACACCCTTAGGAGACTGTCTACGTGTCCACCCAGGACCCGCAGAGAGTCTTGGCTTATCATTATGCCAGTTTCACAACCAGAGTCCATTAGTTAATTTAACAGAGTCAGAGAAAAACTCATTTGTCTCCTTCAGTGTGTTGCACAAAGTGACACGGGGTCAGGCATTATCTGGTGGAGGGGGGACAGTGAAATTAAAGTCCCTGGGCACCAGCCATTCACAGCAGCAGAATGGATGATTATCAGGCTGGGTATAATTAGAGGGCCCCAACAGTCCCCAACAATACACTGGCTATCTGCCGAGCGCAAAGGTTTAAATCCTTCATTTGTTGCGGGCCAGAATATCTGTGAAGGAGCCATGCATTTTTGTGTACCATCAATCACAACTTAGGCAACTACAGCTGTTCACGTTTTGGAAGCTTGGCAGCTCGGTAAGGTTCTGCCTACTTCCCCCCCCGCCCCACCCCCCGACAGAAAGCATGCAGGGGTGCAGAAAGGCTTTTTTTTTTTTTTTTTTAAGATTTTATTTATTCATTTGAGATACAGAGATACAGAGAAAGAGAGAGAGCATGAGCAGGGGGAGCAGCAGAGGGAGAGGGAGAAGCAGGCTCTCTGCTGAGCCAGGAGCCTGATATGGGGCTCGATCCCAGCACCCTGGGATCATGACCTGAGCCGAAGGCAGACGCTTAACCATCTGAGCCACCCAGGCGCCCCAAGAAAGGTTTTTAGTGGCGGCAGAAGGATGACACTTCTGCCAAGGTCCTATCGCAGGCTCATTAGCTGAGTGGAAATTTGAACCTTGTCAGTTTCAAAGATATACTTAATACATATACAAAGTCATCTGTTTCATTACGTTAATTTACCTGAGCTGGCTTGCCTGATAATCAACTGCTTCTGTAGTCTCAGCACCATACCCTAGAGGCTCATGGGGATGGAGTGGGGTGTGGGGCGCTACTGCTTACCGGGACACTGGGACTTAGGGGGCGTACTGCCCTTTAACTGGGCACTTCCAGAAATCCGCATTCTATTCTATTTGTAAGCAAGAAACACGGCAGGAAGTTCAGGAAGGCTTGTTATTCACTTTTGGTTCCAAAGGATGAAGCTGGAAAATGAGAAAAGAGACCATGCCCTATGCTAATCACTCAAGAATAGTATCCAATTGTTAAGAGAGGAAATGCAAAAAGGAAAAGGAAGCCAGTTGAGAGGGCTACACATTTGTTGATTAGGTGTTTAACCTCTCTTGAGCCTGGAGAATGCAAACTGTTACACGGGGCCACCTTCACTAAAATGATCTAACCTCCACGAAACTGTACTTGAGACTTATATCCTGCCCAAGTTGTTAATTAAAGCAAAATCTGTATTTCTCCCACCCCCACCGTTCCTCCTCCTTTTTTTTTGGTCCTCAAAGTTGCATCTTTGTTCCTTTTCTATGATGGCTTTATGGTGTTTGGACTTGGAAGTTATCAGTTGAGAGCTGTTTGGATGTTAAAATTTAATCTTATCTAAGGTTTTGTGGTCTCAGGGTTGACTTTTAACTGAGAGTTGTTACCAGCTTTCCGGCCAGGCTGTTAACTCTAACTGCTTAAGACTAACCATCAGACTTCCTTAGAACCAACTGGTTTGACAAAGAAGCATGAGGACATGTGATCTAGCCCTTTGTCCCAGCACAGAGCTAGAACATCAGCTGTCCAGAGGAAGATGGAAAAGAATTCCTTCTCCAGCCTCGTGTATATGTTCACCTTTTCATGGCCTACGGGGTATAAAAGATCACGTTCTCCGAGTACTTAGGTGAGAAATACTTCCCAACGCACTCAAAAAAAAGTCCACATATTTCCTTGCATTGAATCATTAGAAATAATTTATTTTATTTAGCAAGCGCAAATCCATTTGTTTGATTTGGCAGTAATTGTCTTTTTTGGCCATGTTTAATTTTCTTTATCCAGCATTTCGGAAGATCCAACTCCACCCATTTTTAGGGCAGAAACGTTAGTTGCTTAGCTCTGATGACAAAATGTTCAATGTCAAGTATGACTGTGAAGAATTAACCTCTGTCTGAATGGATATTTTGCTGGTAGGAGCTTTAAGTAACAATTTAAACTTCATTGTCAGGAGTAGATAAAATAAATATCATCTCTTCACACCCAGGGGAGTCTGGGCCAGCTGTATCTTTCGGAGTTCTTATTTCATTGTCCACACAATCGAATAAAATATCTACTCTAATGCAATATTAAGGCCACAGATTTAATAATCCAGAACTTGGGGAATGCAAAATTTACTTTTCTCAAGATAACAATTTCTTCCACGTGCTGGGCATTATATGCACTTAAGCTATGCTTTCAGTAATGTAACTAGGTCAGGGATTTCATAGAACATGGAGGTGTTCTTGTGACTGTACGAATACCAGAGTCTTACATTTTATGTATATTTCAAGAGCCTGTGTTTATATATATGCAAGTAAAAGGCAAACACTATGTCAGTCTGATGTGCGTTACCAGGGCCTGCAGGCATAATAGGGTTTCTGAGACCAGCTAGCACTAAGGCCTTTAAAAAAAAAACTCTGGTGCAATTCAGAGTAACTGCTTCAAGGCTCCGATCTATTACAAAGTGAGCTACGTAAGTCGAAGCCTTGCTAGAAAAATTAAAACTTAAAATGTGCAGCTTTTTTCTCATAGTACATATGTATTTGTACTTTATTTTGCAATTTATTATCGATATGTCTGTGTCCCCCATAAATTGTAAATCCTCTGAGGACAGAGACTGTATCTGAGATTGTTCATTCACGGATCCATTTGTTTGTCCATCAAACATCTGTTGGTCCTTGCCAGGTTCACTGTCTAGTGGTGGGCAGATTAGTAAACAAATAATGTTAATTTGATTGCTCTGATAGAGCTCTTTCTTGCCAAAGAAAGGAGAGAGAGAGATTAGTGATTAACTAGGGGGGGTGGGGAGGAGATCAGAGAAGACTTCACAGAGGAGGTGGTATTTGTTGGAAGAGTGTTTTATGGGAAGGGTCGGAATTTCCAAGGTAGGAAAAAGAATGGGGTGGAGAACTGGGTGGGGTGGGAGGTGGAAGGCAATGGAGAAAGCACTGGAAAAAACCTTGCCAAGGGAAGAGGGGTACAAGATACAAAGAAATGAAAGGAGAGAAAAGAAAGCACAAGAAAATCCAGTAGGAGCCATTCTTGCAAACTCGTCCAAGTCAACTGAATTGTGAGAAATTCTCAACCTTACTGGTAGGGCCTGTTCACTGAAACCCTGGTATATATTCTTAACCCTGGGCACAGGCAGAAAAGCCACGGCCACAGCACTAAGACAGGCCCTCACCTGGGACTGCCAGGTGGGAAGGTTCCAGAGGGCTCCTAATGCTGCTTCCTTCCCAAGTTCCTGTACATTAGCCATCCCTTATCTTCGTACCAGCCACAGTGCCTGAGTCAGTGTCTTGCTCATAAATACAGACAATAAATGCTCAATTTTGTTGTCTTTTGTAAAAGGGCCTCTCCCCGTGAGGTGCCTAAAATGTAGCTGGAGAGAGGGATATGAGTGAGCCAGGTCGATAATGACTAACAGCAGTGACCACAGACGGTTCCTCCTTTTTACATTGACGCAGCTCTGAAAACCGCATCATAAAAAGCACCACCCACGCTCCTGAAAGGAGTAAGTGAAACTTCAGTGAGGTCTCGGTGAAGCACCCAACTGCAGGTGCTGTCTTCGGAGAATGGCGACTCTGCCCCACAAGACACAGAGGCTGTGGTTGGGAGGTTGGGGGAGCGGGGAACTCTAGTGAGGAAGCATTTTTAGGAAGCAAGCGCTGCGTTAAGTACGCAAAATCCAAAATGCGGAAATGTGAGGATACTTCGGGGTTTCCCAGTGCTGACCCCAAGCTCGAAGGGGATGGAGCAGAAAATGGAAGCATGCATTGATGAAACACCTCTTTACAGGTGGACACTTCTCATCCTAATAATAACCGTACGAAGAGAAAGCATCATTATCCCACTTTGTGGGCCAGAAACCCACTAGAATGAATACGAGCTCCGTCGAGCAGAGACTTCTTTAGTCCACCGAGCAATCCTCGGTGCCTAGAACATGTCCAGCACACAGGAGGTGCTCAATGATTGTTTTCTGAAACAAGCCAAGCTCCCAAAGCCTGTGTCTCCAAAGTGGTCAGGGTCGAGTCAGTCTCGGAGAAGACCACCTTTTGTACTTGGTCCTGGGATAAAGCAACACCAGCGGGCAGACCTGCGGCAGGAATGGAGACTAACAGTAGGAAAAACAAGACAGGGAAGATGAAGAGTTAAGAGTTTTGCCTAAGTCTTTACCCAAAATATTGTTTCTTGTGCTAGTAGAAAAATGTTTTCCTTGTCACGAAACAAGAGCTAAGACGAAGAACAGAACATCTGACCCCTAAAGAATATCTTCTGAAAATTAGGAGTGTGTGTGTGTGCATGTGTGTGTGTGTGTACACACATAATCATACATTCTGCAGAGGTTAGGAACCTGTAAAAATAAATGGTTACACTGAAAGACGTTTTTAACCTTAACCGTAGCATTTGCTAGTGGAAACTGTAATTACTGTTGTGTTTTTGGTGGTGACTGTGCAGGATTTTTTTTAAAGTCCTGACAACTGCCCTCTTGATATTTATGTGTTTCTTGTTAGGGAGCCCAAGATTCACAACTCTGAGCTTGTAATGAGGAAAAGACCACACAAATAACATGAAAAGGAGTATGAATTGAATACTGCCGGAGAGACAAATCACATGTCCTATGCTGCTTTAATTGGAAAGCAGTTCTTTCGTGGGGTTACTCTCTCCGCGGCTAAGATAATTAAGTCCGGGCTGACACTGGTGACCGGCTACTGATGATATATCGTCAGTTACTAACAATGCAGGAATCAGTAATCAAAATTTCTATTTCCCAGGTTACCGGGGCTCTGTTGAAGAGAAAAGCCGTTTTGATAAGGCTGGGAGATAGGCTTCCAAACACAGGATTCACAGGGCCTCTACTCCATAGCATCTGGGACGGTTAATTAGGTCTGCTTTATTTCAGCTCTGTCATAAGAGAGAACATACCTATTGTCTGTGTTTACATTAAAAATACATTGCAAGCCCCATGCCGGGGAAGGAGTCTCTGCCTGGCTCCCTGTCACTGTTAATGGATTAAATTCTATTTTCTTAGTGGTTTGGCATGAGGGGAGGTGGGTACCAAACAGACTCAGAGACCTTAAAAGCCACTCCATGCTGGCATGAGTACAAGGTTTTTGAATCATGATCAATTATCCCTGGGTAGAACTGGAGGTACCGAAGTGGAAGGATTAGGATTGTAATTTGGAGCCCGTTGGTTTATATCCGCGGTTCCCAAACTTGTCTGCTTAGGAGAATCCCCTGGCAATCTATGAAAATGTCCAAGGCCCAGATCACACCCCCAGAGCAATGAAGTCACAATCGCTGGGTGTGGGACACAGGCATCCTTCATGTGCGAAGCTCTCCAGGCAATTCCAAAGTCCCGGCGAGTTTGGCCAACGCTGGCTTATACTCACGTGATGGTACGTGTTTGCATTTAGTTGTGGACAGAGCCGCAGATGCTGGTGAAGTGGGGGAAAGAGAATACACATGATCCAGTGGGCAGCACGTGCCTGCAAGGTTCAAGCTGGAGTTGAAATTGGATTCTGAAACCACCGCCTCCCTCCCCAATGAGAGACGCAACCTCACAGTGGTTGCAAAGGACACTGGGGGGAGAAGGGGGAGCGAGGAAGGAAGAAATAAGCCTTGGCTCCCAGCTCAGCACCTTGCTCAGTGTTTGTTCAGTAAACAAGTGGAGAGGAAGCTGGGAGTAGAGCCTTGGAGCTCAGCTCCCAGAAAGGGACGCTGGGGTAGGATGGAGACTTTTCACTGACCACACTCCAGTACAATGGGTATCTCTCTACTCTGCCCTCTCTGCTCTGCTGCTCAAGTCCTATTTTCTCTCTAGTCCAGTCAATGCCCCCTCCTCTCTGGGAACAGTCATTCGGGGATAGTCTAAGATGACCATTCCCAGAAGAAAACACGCATTGTGCTTCTCAAAAGTCAGGCATCCTTTAGGGATGCTCGAGAAGCAGCCTTTGGCCTTCCTTTGACATGGGAGGTGGACACCAAAAAGGGGGCAGGGACGCCAGAGGACATGGGGGCAGGAATGAAGACGCAAATAGAGGGAAAATAAAGTTCCCATACACAGCACTGGAATCTTGTTTATGGAAAATAAAAAATATGTAGGGTATTTGCTTTGAGCTCATCTGATTCTTCGGATTTGACTCCACTGTGTCCTGCCTTTCCGAGTTGGTTACATTTTTATTTGAAAGCTAATAAATTAGGCAGCCATTCATATGGCATGCAGGCGGGTTTATGGTGTTGTGTAAACTATCAGCCACCATATATACTCCTCTGTGTCACAGATAAATCCCCAAAGTTATCACAACTGACACCACAATGCCTGTAGACGTCCCCCCACCCTCATCCTGTATTCCAAAATATTACCACTGGCTGAACAGATTGTGAAGGGTTGGGAGCCTGGGGAAGATTGTGGGAATTGGCAGGTATCAGTAGGCTCAAGTTCCAGGTTGGCCTCGGGAGACACAGACTTTAAAAGTTAACTCATTTTGGTTTTTTTCCCCCAAAATGAAACACATGCATGAGGAAAAAAATTTCAAAAACCTAGAAGAGTACAACACAAAAAGTGGGTTTCTTTCCCACATCTGACCTCCATTTCTGCCCTCAGAGATGAACCTGGGTTACTAGTTGCTTGTAAAATGGAACTGGAATATTCACAACACTTCAGAAAAATCAGTCTTGGCTTATATTTAAATTTTCATTTAAAAAAATGCCCCTTTCACAACCACCGTAGAACTCAATGTGGTGATATTTAAAAATACTCAAAGCCACTTGAATCAAAATCAACAAATATTTAGCAAGTACCTCCAATGTACAAGATGTTGCTTAAGCAAGGCACTGGTGCTGAGGATTTTATACATACGCATTTCAGGTTTTCGGGTGTAGAATCGATGCATGTAATTTTACGTCTTTGCTTTAAATCCTTTTTCAGAAACAAAGATCATCTCTTTCTTGCTCCCCACCCCGCACCTCCACCCCCTCCTTTAACTTCTGAGCCTTTCACACATTCCCTACTTTGAGATCTCTTTTAAGCCCAGATATCTGGGTGGGTGGTACGTTCTGGGCCAAAGTACTATCTCTCATACCTTCTCCAGATGGACTGGTTCAAGGATCTAATATTCCCCAAAGAAATAAAACTTCTCTAAGTTGCAGAAGACGAGCTGTAGCACTCTGAACGGAAAGACACATGTGCTGGGGATGAGAGGTGGGCCACGACGAAGCCGACATCCCCACCCACGTCTGGTTTGCAAAGGGGGAAACACCCTCAACTCTGTAGCCCACTGAGGCACTGAGTGCCCCACAGCCCCCTCCAGCTCCCGCCAGCAACATCTGTATGTCTTCTCTCCAGCTGGCTGGCCCAGCTGTTCTGGTGTCAAGAGAAAGTTATGAGTCACCGGGAAGGGATTTGAGACAAGAGTGGAGTTAAATCATCTCTTGGGGTCTGTATGTCATTGGCAATAGGGCCTTAGTAACAAGCCAGTGGATGACACTCACGCCCAGAAAGGCCACACACCAGAGTTTAACTTTGGATCCCACACTTGCAGACCTCCTCTCAGCCCTGCAGAGATGAGAAGAAGTGGGGGAATATGGATGCTGGACGTTCTCACCGCAAAAGGCCTCTGGTTAGTGGCTATGATGTTCATTAGGTTATGACCATCCCTCTCCTTGCGTACACTTTTTGGCTACCGACCTATCACCTACACAAGCCGGTCGAGCTGGGATCCTGAAAGAATGAGGCCTGGCCAAAGCCTGAGGACTTTCTCTTTGGTCCTTTGGTTCCAGGCAGGTTGTTTCATCAACAGAGCTATATGGGCAGCCTCCAGCAAAAGCCTGAGTCAACAGCAGGATTTTCCTCGACCATCTGTGGTTTCCTGCTCTAAGCAGTGCTTCCTCAGTACGTGGGAGGAAGAACTTGTCACAGGATCCAAGAATCCTAGGCAATCAGGCTCTCCAGGGGGACTTTACATGTTGTCTAGTCTAGCCCTACATCCGACGTCTGACTGCCCTGGACAATATTTCTTCCACTCCAGCATTTAGCTGGCCTCCTGCCCCCTTGGGCAAGCCAGTCCATGTTTGTGTTTCTGGGACTACTACATCGTTCCTCCTTATTTTGAGCAGAAACTACATCCTAATGAGTTCTGCCCACTGATCTTAGCTCTACCCTCCTCACTGTCTTCCAGGTTTCTTTTTGGGTATCTGAGAACACCCATCCTTGCTCCTTGCATCTCTACTTCTTTTTTAACTGTCTGTCAGAAATTGTTCTGATGTTCTTTCTCAGGGTAACATTTACTCATCATTCAATGAATATTTGTTAAAGTTCACTGTGTAGTCAGCTTTGTTCCAGAATGTGTAAAGACAGTGATTAACAAGACAAGCTTGTCCATGCCAAGCTTACATTCTGATGGGCAGGGGGAGGGACAGATAAAAGCAAATAAGAATATAAACGTGGAAATATCAACTAGGGACAAATCCACTACAGAAGTTTAGAATAGTGATTTAAAACAAAAAGGCATTGGGTTGTTTTCCAAGTCAGGGAAGGTCTGTTCAAAAAGTGATTTTTTTTTTTTTAAGATTTATTTATTTTAGAGAGAGTGAGAGCAAGAGAGAGAGTGCATTTGAGTGGGAAGAGGGACAGAGGGAGAGAATTTCAAGAAGACTCCCCTATTCAGCACGGAGCCTGATACGGGGCTCCATCTCACAACCCCGAGGTCACAACCGGAGTCGGATGCTTAACAGACTGAGCCCACCCAGGTGCCCCAGGAAGTGACATTTTAACAGAGTTCTGAATGACAAAGGTTAACCAGCAAATGAAGAATGGGAGAGAATTCCAAGTGGTGGGAGCAGGGGGGGGGGGGGGTTGCCGCAGGTCCATAAGGTGGGAATGAAAAGCCAGGGCGGGTGGCAGGAGCCGAGTATGATAGGGTGGAATGGAACAAGATGGGGTCCTGGAGATTAGGTGGTGCTTTTTGCACCCAGGATTGACGTTTTCAATTCTGCCATAAATGCAGTTAGAAGCCACTAGAGAGTTTATGTAGGGGATGGTGTGACCTGAGTTTTCAAAAGACTGTCCTAGGTTATCATGTAGAGTGGGGTATGAATATGGTATGTTTTGGTTGTAAAATCACTATCCAGATGTTATCTCTCAGTCCTCTGAACTTGTAGTATTTTGAGTTTCCATTGCTCTCTGCTTTGTTACAGCTGCTCATATACTACTTCCCAAGGGGTCTGGGGGCTCTATGAGGGCAGAACCCACTATGGAGCTCATGACCTCAGGATCCTCCATGTCCCAGCTCAGTGCTTTGTCTGCACATTTGAGACTCCACTATTTGTTGAGTGGATGGATGGATGGATAGATGGATGGATGATGGATGGGTGGATGGACAGATAAATGGATGGATGGACAGATAGATGGACGGATGGAGGGATGGATGGATGGATAGATGGATGGACGGACAGACGGATGGATGAATGGATGGACAGATAGATGGATGGACGAATGGACGGACAGACAGGCGAATGGATGGACGAACGGATGGATGGACGGATGGACGGACGGATGGATGGATGGATGGACGGATGGACGGATGGACGGACGGATGGATGGATGGATAGACGGATGGATGGATGGAGGGGAACCACTGACAAAGGCAGTTCCGTACTCAACTGAACACTGAAAATAAAGTCCAACACCCTGGTTGATATTTCCTCATGTCTCATGTTTTCACTGCTAACTCCCAAAACATTAAAGAAGTAATCCACAGGGGCGCCTGGGTGGCTCAGTTGGTTGGGCGACTGCCTTCGGCTCAGGTCATGATCCTGGAGTCCCAGGATCAAGTCCTGCATTGGGCTCCCTGCTCAGTGGGGAGTCTGCTTCTCCCTCTGACCCTCCCCTCTCTCATGTGCTCTCTCTCTCTCTCTCAAATAAATAAATAAAATCTTTAAAAAAAAAAAAAAAGAAGTAATCCACAATATACAAAAGCAAAGTTCCTGTGGAATGAAATCACGTGCAACAATGGGAAAAATTACTGCTGGTGATTCTCAACCTCCAAGACTACCTTTTGTGAGGGAGGAGGGGCATGCGCACGTCCTTCATTTTCAGACGGTGACACAGCGCCCGAGCCTCAATCATCATGCCGGCCGCCACACAGCACCTTGTTCCCTCCTCAGTGAAGATTCAGCCTTTCCTTCCTGTCTTAGTGCTGCTGGAAAGGGCTGATTAAATAGAAATGCAAGGAGCACACGTACCTCCTCTTGCGTAACACTTCTGAATGACTTTTCTTTTTTTGCTCTTCGGAGAGCCGAAGACTCTGTTAACTCAACAGGAAGAATATCGCTATTTGAGTAGAAAATTACTCTGCCTTAGTCTTTTACTTATTCAAAGTGAACCTGGGGAATCTCCCTTTCAAAAGGAAGTTCATGCATTATTCCTTCTCCATGTGCTCCATAGCTATGCTCTTCCCATCGCACTGCTCAGACCTTGGGACCCTTCCCAGTGAGAAAGCCTGCATGACCCAGCCGGACCTCTATACTGTCTCGCAACCAGAGGAGGGGGAGCTTTCAGAGCCATTTCTGCATTTCTCATGGCTCCATTTCCTCCCCCAAGAAGGCCGTGCATGTGTGTGTAGGGACCCCTGTGCTGTCCTGGGGTGACCAGCCGCCTCGGCGTGTCTGCTGGGCTGGGCATGCATCTCACCCTCCCTTCCACCCTGATTTATCGCCTCTCTTTTGTCTGACCCTCAGCACTTAGGTTTGGCTTCTGCCTGTCACGCTCAAGCTTCCTGGATAATTTCACTTTTCTCCTGATTCTGGTCTCTCTCACACAGATAGTAATTATACTGATTGTCTGCCATGCTATTAATTATGGGAATTGTGATTTATTTATTTATTTATTCATTCATTCTTAGATGTGGGGGTTAATTGCTGATAACCATGTGCTGTTCTCCCTCCAGATAATTTGGACTGCCATGATTAACCTTGTGTCCAGGTTATCTGCTATTCACCATTTGCCTGCATTTTATCTCAGAGCTAGAATTGATCACCATTGTGCCTGATGCCAAGGGTCCCTTTTGTGAGAGGCAAAGGAGGCAGGCAATTTGTGGAGGGGACAATTCATGGGGAAGCCCTCAGAGAAGGGAAACAAGTATGTCTTCCTCCTCTACCCCCCCCCCCCCCCAAACAACCTGTTGCCCAAGAAAAAGCTGTCCTCCTAAAATATTCTTGAAATTCAAATTCTTCATTTTATTAATTGACCCTTCAATGGACTGGTGTTACCTATGAAAAGCAAGTTGCAGGTATTTGAAAGCTAAAGGCCAGTACATAAAGCAAATACTGCCAGCCAACAATTCCCTCTGATTATGGGGATTGGCAAAAGCCATGACCAGGGTCATTCTGTGGGGGAAGAAAAAGATTACAGGCTGCAGACACTATGAACGCTCCTTGGGAGAAACCACCCCTGACTGCACAAATATGGCTGTGAAGTCTACCCATTGAACCCAGGGAGAGAGGGCAAGGAGTCGGCTGTCAGGTGCTCACCCACCCATCTCTGAGACCCTCTCTACCAAGATCCCCTCCGCTCTGTGAGCTGCGCTCATTCTGTGGAAGCCTGTTCTTGTCAGTCCCTTGGATGGACAGGAGCCTGTCACTAGGAACAGAGGAAACTGAGACAAGATGACTCAGTCAGCAATTCCTAATCTCTGAATATTCTTTCAAGTATCATATGATACACTTTTTAAAAAAAAAGGGAAATCAGATTACATTTTTTTCACTGTGAGACTCAACGCAGTACATCTGGGATAATTAGAGAGCTCCTGTGTTCAGCAAAGCCAGCGCTGGGAATTAGGCTCTAAAGCATCTCCTTTGCTCTTGTCTTTTATCCTGTTTTTAATCTCCCCAGGGACCAAGGAATATAGTTCCACAGTCTCTTTCTCTAAACCTTTGCAATAGGTGTGCTGCAGAATTTTTAATTTTTCAGATTTTAGAAAAATGACATGGGACACATATCCTAGTATGGGCAGCCTCCAGTAACCAAATCATTAGTATTTTCTGCAATGGAGCATTATTTACAACAGCCAAGATATGGAAGCAGCCCAAGTGTCCGTCCATAGCTGAATGGATGAAGAAGAGGTGGTGTGTATATATATACAATTGGAATATTACTCAGCCTTAAAAAAGAATGCAATCTTGCTCTTTGCACAAGGATGGACCTAGAGGGTATTATGCTAAGAGAAATAAGTCAGACAGAGAAAGGCAAATCCCATATGATTTTGCTCATATGTGGAATTAAAGAAACAAAAGAAACAAAAAACCACTCTTAAATACATAGACTTGGTAGTTGCCAGAGGGGAGGGGGATGGAGGATGGATGAACTGGATAGAGGAGATTAAGAGGCACACACCTCGGGCGCCTGGGTGGCTCAGTTGGTTGAGCAACTGCCTTCGGCTCAGGTCATGATCCTGGAGTCCCTGGATCGAGTCCCGCATCGGGCTCCCTGCTCGGCAGGGAGTCTGCTTCTCCCTCTGACCCTCCCCCCTCTCATGCTCTCTGTCTCTCACTCTCTCTGTCTCAAATAAATAAATAAAATTAAAAAAAAAAAAGAGGCACACACCTCTAGTTACAAAATAAGCCACAGAGCTGAAGCATGGGGCATAGGGAACATAGTCAATAAGATCGCAGTAACGTTGTGTGGTGACAGACAGTGACTACACTTGTGGTGATGAGCACTGAGTAATGTCTAGAACGGTACGATCATTTCGTACACCTGAAACTAATATAACACTCTCTGGTAACTATATTTCAGTTTAAAAATATTTTTTTGCAGTGAAATGTATAAATACTCATCTCAAGAAGAATAAATAAAAACTATAGATGGTCTCATGCCAGTTTAGGTCAAATTTTGTCACCGATAGGAAAAAAATGTTTAGTTGTCAGGGTTTATTCCATTGGTTTGGTTTGGTCTGCTTTTTGTAATTGCAAATGAGGGACTGTGTACCTCTATTTCAAAAACCAACTCGCTTCATCCAGATCTAGAGAAACAGAAAATCAAATCTTATTTTTCTTTACACTTAAGAAAAAGTGAGGCATTTTTCAAAACAACCACTACGTGAAAATAGTTCATCCAGATGTCTACCACCTTCCCTCTCAATGAACAGGACTTTAAACCTCAAAGTTTCTGTGCGGTGAACTTGTAGTCACCTGTGTAAGGAATCGAGTCAGTAAGTGGCAGAGACATTTAAACCCACCCATAATTTCCTGGAACTTACTCTTACTGGCCTTAAGGAAACATATTTTCAGGATGTTTGGAAATCGTTATTAATTTTCAGGGTAGGATTTCACATTCTAAATAAACGAACACTATAGGGAGTATTATCACCAGACTGGACTTGATTTGAAAAGACGCGACGAGTGAATGGTGCTCTCTCTACCCCAATTCACACTGATACCTGCTCTAAGTAAATGAAGCCAGCCTAATAAAGAACATAAAGAAAGCCAATAAAGATCATTCATTCAATTTCAGGAAAATTCAGCAGTATCTACCAAATGCAATAATAAATTTAAGTCGCTTTAAATGCACGGGTTTGCA
The DNA here is from genome assembly GCF_002201575.2 of Neomonachus schauinslandi. Classification (NCBI taxonomy): domain Eukaryota; kingdom Metazoa; phylum Chordata; class Mammalia; order Carnivora; family Phocidae; genus Neomonachus; species Neomonachus schauinslandi. The sequence goes on along the minus strand of NC_058409.1, from coordinate 10,068,552 downwards.
GTTTTCATCCGGTTCACCAGGATATAAAGAAGACTGGTTTTTCCTTTTAATAAATGAAATGAATTTCCTAAAGAATATAAGAAAACTATGGAAATCCAAGAGCTAATGCTTCTGTCTCAATTCTGTCCTGGATGTGTCTTGTCTAGACAGAGACACACAGATAATCCACTGCCTATGGAGATATTTCAGTGATGATAAGAACCAGTCGGCAATAGCATGCTTTGTTATGGATTAGATCCTGAAATGATATTATGTTTCTCTATATACAATTAGAAGCTTGTAGTCAAATACAAACTCTATTTTTGGCCTGCACGTTACTGGAAGAGCATCAGAGCTCACTGAAAGAGACAAGGGACACAATGAAAGACCGCATGCAGCCAACACCAGAGAACCTGATCCAAAAGGTTTATTTAGTTCAAGAAACTGTTTTTCACTGCCTGATTTTGAGAATGTGTAGGGCTCGGTCAAAGTGTCGATCATGTGTGACTGGTGATATTGTTACTTTGGGCGGTTATTCAGAGCTCAAAGGAGGAGAGAGACTTTGCAGGTTGTTTTCATTTCTCTCCGAGCCATGTTTGAAGTTGACTTCCACTCCAACAGGGGAAAGAACACAGCCCTTCAGCCCAGCTCAGCCGGAGGCAGTCCCAGGCCAGGGAGGAGCAGAAAGGTGAGGGTTGCGGCTGGGAGAGTCTGTTTTCCATTAACTACGCTGAGAGCAAACAGAGGAGAAATTATTGGGGAGAGTCATCCCATCAAAGGCCAGCAATTGCTCCCTTTTAGTTGAAAGCAGCTCAGGATTTTGACAAAGTTCCATGGAAAACCCCAGACACTAATGTCTCGAGTTTGCTCTCTATAAAGTCACTCTGCAAGTATCTTTCTAAAGGCACAAGGAAAGGGTAGGCCTGTTATTTTTTGCCCTGTTTCATTTTTAATGAAATTAGCAATGTACAGAAAACTAGGGAGAGTAATGAGAAAAAAACTCACATAATCAGCACCTCGAATGAACAAATACCAATATTCTGAGCTCCTGCTGCAGAGCACCGCCCCCCCCGCCCTTCTTCTTCCTGGGTCATCTTCTTAGAAGGAAAAAGTAATGTGATATGATCCTTATTCTCAGCTATAATTCTTTAAACCGAACTTTGGGTGAAGTGCAAAAATCCATCCACTACTTTAGACAAATATTTGAAATTCCTTAGGCAAAGAGCGAAATGGTCCAGTTTCGGTGTCTGAAAATCTGATCGGCATGGAGTTGCTCATTTTAACACACTGTTCTCTAGACCTGGTCCTGCCTGAAATCTGTTAGCTCCCACTCGCGCCTCCTCCACCCTCCCCGGTCCACAGTGACCCACCACGCAAAATGCCAAGTCTCTCTCCAGCCGGAGGCCTAGCGTGATCATCCCAGCCACGTGCCTTTACAACACCTTCACCCTCTAGATATTGTTCCCCCCAACAGGACTCTTCTTTCTTTCTGAAACCTTATTGATATTTGTTTATGTATTCTATTTTGAGACAATGGGCAGGAGCTGTTGGGTCCATCTACTAAAGAGTATGGGCCAGGGGTGGGGGGGGGTGGGGGGGGGTGATCACGGAGACCTTTTTTTCCATCTCTGCCTGCATCAGCATCTAGCACAGAGCCTGGCTCCCAACAGAAAGCAGGGAATCAGGCAGTGGAAGTAATGAACATCAGGCAGCAAGCCCGGGAGAAATGAATGAGTCTTGGCGGCCTTTCTGAAGGCAGTGTAATGTAGGGACAGAGCTCAGTGAAGGAGTCAGAAGTCCTCCACTGCTGCTCAGCTTTGCCACTTTTGAGCTGTGCACACGTGACCACGCTTGGCAAGTGACCTCGCTTCTCAGGCCTCAGTTTCCTTAGCAGTAAAGCAAAGGGGGCATGTGTTTCTGCCTCTGGAGCAGATGTTTGAGTTCAGCAGTGTTATAAAAGCTGAAAAGATGGAGGTGCCCAAAAGCTGGTGTGTGACGAGGCTAAACATGGTTGGGACTGTTGCAGCTTTCTGAGGCCCAGACAGTTGGACCCAGTGTTTTCAGGCCTGCTAAGGTCATGACCGTACCCACGGAGTGCTAGTGAGTCAGGAGACTGTACCTGAAACACCCAAGCGAAGCCCACCGGATGCGCTGCCGCAGGGTGCATGTGTGTCGGGGAGGAGGGTAAAGACAAAGAAAGCTGTCGTAACACAGAACCGCCTGAGAGAGAAGACTTGCCTTCTCCCTTAAAAGATGAAATAGGTTTACAACCTGACTTTGTTTTTCCAACAAAATTTTTTTTTCCTCATACGACTTCCAAATTCACAGCTGTTTTCCTGCTCCTTCGTGACAGCGATTTCGGACCTAAAATGGGACATTGTACAGAGTCGATGTGCATGATTATGCTCCACTGAATGCCAACGTCATTCTCCAGAATGTGCTGAGGTTAGGTCTGTGGCATTTCCCTTGAAATGGGGGCTTCTAAGTCTCTGCTGATGGCTCAGAAGAGGAGAAGGAGAGAGACCAGAGTCTTTATTAAGAGGCTAGGGCCATTTTTCTCATTTGCACGAACCTTAAATCTTCATGCAGGTATCACCCAACAGGTGGTTGGACGTGGTCCCTGAAGCCTGGGTCGAGCGGAGCTTTCAACCAGGATCACCAGGCCCATGTTGTTTCTCCTCCCATCTGGGAAGTGTTCTTTGGTGGCCCGGTTATGCATCCTCAGGACAGCATCAGTGTCTTAGTGTTTACAGCTACCCTGAAACAGGGCTGTCCAGGCCAGGGAGGGCCACCTGCTATTGAAACACTCTTTAATTCCTGATTTCAGGTCCTCTGGTGCAAGAATCAGCAGTTTGGTCTCCTGGGAGACAAGTCTCCAGCGTTCAGCAAGCTGGGTTTTCTGCACCAACACCTGCTCTCCCTCCTGTCTCTGGGCAGAGGTTCCTTCCCCTGACTTGAGGGGTGTCCAGATCTGTTTATCTTACCAGCTGCTGAAGCAGGTGGCCTTGTTTTTACCCTTCGTAACAGACACTGTTCTCTATGATGTATTGACTTTAAAACATGGCTGAGGAGGGGGCAAGCAGGCAAGTGTTTCCACTTAACACAGTGTTGTCACGAGCCCATCAATTTCTCCTAAAACCGTGGCTGAGCATTTGCATCTTTCTATCACATTAAGCCTGCGATCATGGGGCCATAAAGTGGAATGAGCCTTTGCGTGCCTACATGTTTGGAAGCAACTGTGTACTACTTTTACAGATTTTTATTACCGAAGCCATTAGGGACTTTCAGCCGCTCTGTCCACGTGAGCATAGATGCATCAACCTATATTCAACTATTATCTTAAGTGCAGTTTCTATTTATGTCAGCAGCTCTTTCTTTTCCAGCCTTCCTTCTGTTCCCCTTTCTTTGATGTCCTGGAAGGACATCGACTTTGGCATCACACAGACCTGGGCTTACGTCTGCACTTCCCCTTCTTACTGACGATGTTGTAAATATTGACTGTGCCACCTGGACACGTCCCGTAACCTCCCAGAGCCTCAGTTTCCTTGTGTGCATAAGACCTTAAGCCCATAAGACCCGTCTCCCTGGTTTGCCGCGATGTTTAAATAAGACAATATGCATATGTACCCTCCACACCGAGGGTGCTCAATAAAGCTCCACACGCACCCCATCCCTTTCCCATTTTCCATGCTGTTATTTTCCTTTGCACTCGAGTGACTGCCAGGATTCACATTTTACAAATCACACGATGCGAGTTATGCCATTCTGAGACAGGCTCTCCGCCTCTCCCAGATGCCCACCCCCCAGAGACAGGAAGCTTAGTGACCTGGAAGGAGAAGGGGGGAGTGAGGGCAGGAGGAAAAGGGAAGGACAAAGAGGAGGGGGCTTCCTCTCCCACTGAAGAAGGAGAACACCAGCTGGGGTGTCCTGAGAATCTGGGGCCCACCTGAGAATTTCTTAAGGAATTCCAAGAAAAGTTATTAAAAGGCAATTTTTAAGTATCTCAACAAAAGAATAAACATTTATTGAGGGCTACAACTTTTATGATCATTAGCTCACAACCAAGCTTGAGACACTGTTTTGCCCACTCTAAAGATGAGGAACCTGGAGCTCAGAGAACTTTAGCTGGTATGTGGGATTCAAAACCCATGTTTTCACCCTCTGCTCTTTCTGCTCCCTACATTATGAGCAATAGTTTGGTTTTATGGAAGAGCTTTTACACCGATGTCAATTCAGATTTTTAAAGATGTGACCTTAAAAAGACAAAGATGGTGAGATCAGAAAGCTGGAACACAGAAGCCAAGATATGGAAACAACCCAGGTGTCTGCCGATAGATGAATGGATGAGGAAGAAGTGAGGTGTGTGTGTGTGCGTGCGGACACACAAATATGCACGGTGGAATACTACTCGGCCATAAAAAATGATGAAAGCTTGCCATTTGCAACATGGATGGATCTAGAGGGTATTCTGCTAAGTGAAGTAAGTCAGACTGAGAAAGATAAATACCATATTTCACTTACATGTGGAATCTTAAAAACAAAATAAATGAACAAAACAAAACAGAAACAGACTCATAGGCACAGGAAACAAACTGTGGGTCATCAGAGGGGAGATGCGTGAGGGGATGGGTGAAACAGACAAAGGGGATTAAGAGCTTCGCAATTCCAGTTATAAAACAAGTCAGTCGCAGGATGTAAGGTACAGCATAGGGAGGATAGTCAGTAATCTTGCAATAACTTTGTATGGTAACTACTCTGGTTGTGGGGATCATTTTGCAATGTGTAAGAACGTGGAATCACTATGATACAGACCTGAAACTAATAGGGTATTATAGGTCAGTTGCATGTCAATTTTTTTAAAAAAGAAAAAAAAGTTTTAGAGCTAGAGCAATAAAAATGGAAATGTCATCCTTATTGTAAAATCCAACTATCTGAATATAATTAAGTGGTAACAACCATGGTCTCTCTGGCCAGGTTAGAACTACTTACGGGACTTGAACCCTGTCCGGAGGTTGAAACTAGGTGGTGTCACAGGCTGGGATTTCTCTGCTCTAGCTCAAGGAACTTGTCACAACAGGAGTGTCCTGGCTCAAAGTCCCTCCATGTCCTGTGCTCCCTAATCACCACATACCCACTCCCTTCGTCACTGGGGCAGAATCACCTAGAATCAGACAATCTCGGAGCCTGGAAGAGTTCCAGAGGCCATTACATTTTATGTGCTTTCATTTTACAGGTGAGGAAACAGAGCCAGAGAGGCTACGTGACTTGCCTAGGGTCACCCTGTTAATGTGCCCTTCCTTCTTTTAATGACAGCGTGAATTATTGATTACCTTTAAAACTTCCTATGATGTCAGCAGAAAATGGGCTTTTTTTTTTTATTCTTATGTTAATCCCCATACATTACATCACTAGTTTTAGATGAAGTGTTCCATGATTCATTGTTTGTGCATAACACCCAGTGCTCCATGCAGAACGTGCCCTCCTCAATACCCACCACCAGGCTAGCCCATCCTCCCACCCCCTCCCCTCTAGAACCCGCAGTTTGTTTTTCAGAGTCCATCGTCTCTCATGGTTCGTCTCCCCCTCCGATTTCCCCCGCTTCATTCTTCGAAAATGGGCTTTTTTTTTTTTAAAAAAATTCGTGAAACCCGGTAATAAATTATTTACCCCCAAAAAAAAAAAAAAAAAAAACCCGCCACTACCATCATCTTCTTTATTCCTAGGACACACGTAGAGCTATTATCGAGAGTATTTTGCATTTGTGAGTCTCCAGATAAATTACTTTTCTCACTGTTACCACTTACTATTAAAACGTTCATTGGATGCCAACACTCTGGAAGACGGTACCCCAAGTTGTATCCATACAGCCAAGTCCAGGTGCAAGGGTAAGCACACTGTGCCCTGGTGCAGGGGTCCATAGCGTGTGGAGCAGCCCACGGGGGTCTCTAAAACAAGCAACATCCGTTCACACGTGTGTGCAGACATTGGGTCCCCCCAGGTTCACATGCTAAGACTGACATGCGTTATTCTGCCTTTTTTTTTTTTTTTTTTTACCTTATCTGCCGTGCTGATGTGCTTTTCCTGAGTGGCATGGAGGCTGCCCTCAGAGCCTTCGGGGGTCAGACAGGTGAGGTGAGCGGGTGACGAGGCTTCCTAAGACAATGGAAAGTGGTGGGAGTGTTTCCAACTGGAGAGGGCTAGCCCGCTCTACTTTAGGCAGCCACCGCTCCGCTCCAGAGTGTGGGCCATGTGAAATGTTAGCCAGCCAAGGCAGATCTCTGATTTTTCTTTTTTTAAGAAGCCAAAAAGCCAGAGTTGTATGTTAAAGCTCCTATTTTTTTTTTCCTGAAATGTTGGCAACTTAAATTTAGGTTTTTTTCTGCTCTGTGAGCCAAGCTTTGGCCAAGTCCTACCAGTTTATGAGCCTGAGTAGAATTTTCCAGGGCAAGCTTTGGGGGAATGGCTGGGCAGAGGATTGGGGTTAAGCCTGAGTGCTGCTCTGGCTGCATACGCTTAGGCTTGTCCTGACTCCCAAGTCCTCGTGGCACTTACAGAATTAACCTGATTAATCAGAAGTAAGACGCGGCAATTTGTGACCTCATCCTCTGACTTCATAATCATTCCCAGTTCTGGTGACATCCCCTTTGCTTCAATGCTTTGCTGACACAATAACAAGGGTATGCAGGAGGGAGGTGGGTGGAAGCTCCAATCACTGAAAACATTTGTTCATTTTAAAATGCAATCATCCTGGGCGCCTGGGTGGCTCAGTTGGTTAAGCGACTGCCTTCGGCTCAGGTCATGATCCTGGAGTCCCGGGATCGAGTCCCGCATCGGGCTCCCTGCTTGGCAGGGAGTCTGCTTCTCCCTCTGACCCTCCCCCCTCTCATGCTCTCTCTCTTTCTCTCTCAAATAAATAAATAAAATCTTAAAAATAAATAAATAAATAAAATAAAATGCAATCATCCCCACGAATGCAGTCACAGGATTTTCAGACAGACTTCCTTGCAGCCCCTTTTGTTCGGCCCTCAATCTGGAATACTGAGGGCTGGTTTCCTGGCCAGTCAGTGTCCTGCACAGACCATTCAACTCATGGCAGCCTATGGCCACAACACCATTTGTACACCGCAGCTCTGTTAACTCAATTTGGTCTTAAAAACTGTAAGGGAAAAATTACAGAAGAGAATTCTTATCTGGGCTGAGAGCATGTAGTAAGTCAACACAATTCTCGCCCATGTGACTCAGAGTAAAGTCATGTAATTAATTTTAGATGAATCCAAATAGAGCTAATAAATTCGCCCAGCAGATGCCCTATTAAAATTAAGACAGCTCTTAAGGTTTTCCACAAATACTGCAGGGTTGGGGAAGAGGAGGATTATAACTTTAGAGTAATGGTGGATTTTACAAGGCCATTTCTCTTTAGGCTAAGAAGAGTGGAAAGTTGAGACAATAAAATGGGAAATTCAGGCCCAAGGAGCTGACTTCTGAACTAAATGTTTTTGTTTAGAATTAACCTCATGTTGACAGTCTCCCCACTATCTAATTGTCTGGGTATCTGCTGAAGTCTAAGTCCAGTTTAGCCTATGTAAGCACGGTCATGGAGAGGGAAACCAGCAAATGGCTACAGAAGCCTAGAAATATGCTGTATGTGGGTAGCGCTGCTCAAAGTCTTAAAAATTCCTCAAACAACCTCTTTCTTTGTTTTTGGGGGGTTTTTAAAATTTTATCATGTTATGTTAGTCACCATACAATACATCATTGGTTTTTGATGTGGTGATCCACGATTCGTTGTTTGTGTATAACATCCAGTGCTCCATGCAGTACGTGCCCTCCCTAATACCCCTCACCGGGCTAACCAATCCCCAATCCCCACTCCCCTCTAAAACCCTGTTTGTTTCTCAGAGTCCATAGTCTCTCATGGTTCATCTCTCCCTCCGATTCCCCCCCCCAATTTTTCCCTTCCTTCTCCTAATGTCCTCCATGTTATTCCTTATGTTCCACAAATAAGTGAAACCATATGATAATTGACTTTCTCTGCTTGACTTATTTCACTTAGCATAATCTCCTCCAGTCCCAACCATGTTGATGTAAAAGTTGGGTATTCATCCTTTCCGATGGCTGAGTAATATGCCATTGTATATATGGACCACATCTTTTTTTTTTTTTTTAAAGATTTTATTTATTTATTTGACAGAGAGACACAGTGAGAGAGGGAACACAAGCAGGGGGAGTGGGAGAGGGAGAAGCAGGCTTCCCGCCGAGCAGGGAGCCCGATGCGGGGCTCGATCCCAGGACCCTGGGATCATGACCTGAGCCGAAGGCAGACACTTAACGACTGAGCCACCCAGGTGCCCCTGGACCACATCTTCTTTATCCATTCATCTGTTGAAGGGCATCTCGGCTCTTTCCACAGTTTGGCTATCGCGGACATTGCTGCTATGAACATTGGGGTGCATGTGGCCCTTCTTTTCACTACATCTGTGTCTTTGGGGTAAATACCCAGGAGTGCAATTGCTGGGTCATAGGGTAGCTCTATTTTTAAATTTTTGAGGAACCTCCACACTGTTTTCCAAAGTGGCTGTACCAACTTGCATTCCCACCAACAGTGTAAGAGGGTTCCCCTTTCTCCACAACCTCTCCAACATTTGTTGTTTCTCTCCCTGTCCATTTTTGCCATTCTAACTGGTGTAAGGTGGTATCTCAGTGTGGTTTTGATTTGGATTTCCCTGATGGCTAATGGTGATGAACATTTTTTCATGTGTCTGTTAGCCATTTGTATGTCTTCTTCAGAGAAGTGTCTTTTCATATCTTCTGCCCACTTTTTGACTGGATTATTTGTTTTTTGGGTGTTGAGCCTCAAACAACCTCTTTAATTGCAGTAGCCCAGCTAGCTCCAGAGTTTGAAATTCAGAGGCAAGTGCCTGTTTGTTTTTTGTTCTCCGAGGCTTGAGGCATGTCTGTATCACTGTGGTCTTAGCGGGGAGACCCAGCCCGCATTCCACAGAATGGGAAATGACAATGTGATTGATTTGGGATCTCTCCACAAAGTAATCATTTCAACAAGAAAATACATTGTCTACGTATTTACAAGGGTTAGAGCCCAAAGTTGTGTAGGAAGGGAATAATACATCAAAGCCTCGGCTGAAGACAACTGTAAAGTGTTCGTGTGGACGGCCCAAGGTACTGCCAGAACGCTTCCTCCCATATGATGTACATGTTAACAACCTGATGATATGATGATAGAAAGACACATAAAACAGCTATTTTTCCTGGCACAGAGCCCTGCTGTAAACCTGGAGATATTTAAATACCCCATTGCAGCCACGGTCCTGGCTACATGTAAGGATTAAAGGAAGCCATTGGAGTGCAGAATAGGTTTCTTCTGCAAGCATCACCCTGCCTGCCAAGTTTTGGGGGTGGTGCATGGTGCATCCACCCCATGCAATCTTAAGATGGGAACCACGAAACTTGGGAGATACAATAAAATAGCAGGGCTCTGTCTCGTTGGCATGTAGGACGTTTATACGAAGACGAATGCCAACTGGGGAAGGCCAGAGACTCATGTGGCATGTTGAGACAAATTAATCTTTAAAAGTATACATATATTTCCCAAGATTTCTAAAGGACTGAGAATCAGCGTTCTGAGTCTCCATTATTCTTCCATTACATGCTGCAAACTCTCTGAGGTAGTCTGCTTCTGTATTAGGCTATAATATGGTTCCTGAGCCCTTGGTAAATGTTGCCACTTCCTCTTGCCCGGCTTGCTTTCTCATCTAAAATGTAACAGCTGACTGGGATCTGGTTTATGTCTTACTTGCTCCTGTGACTACTTTGTCCTCTTTAGTGTTCTACTGAACAGATGCCATGAGAAACAAACAAGGGGACCTCAGGGCTTCTTCCCTTTGGGTTCAGAGTCTCTGGAATAGGAAGAACTGGCAAATGAATGACTGAGTAGACGATCGCTTTTAACCTGTCTATAAATACATGTTTATGTCTCTTGGTAATGGATTGCCCTTGTGAGCAAGTCATCATTTAAAGTTTAATTCTAATCTCCACACCAGAGATGGAGATACGGAATTGCTTGGGCTTTTCTCTCAAGCTCCCTCTTTTTCAAGATAAAGCAAATTAATTCATGTGTACTTTTCAACTGAAGGAATGATTAAGACCCAGCTGTGTCTGTGAAATTTTAAGTTGTGGTGCAACACTCGGGACTTGTTAATGCTTTTTTTGGCATGAAGAAGAGAGACATAACTATCTAATATTAAGTGTTCTAAAAAGCATAAGTTTGTTTGCCAAATTAACTTTCAAAGACACCTAAGTTACTAAGTTTGACTTTTCTACACACAAATCTTAAATGATTGATGGACTATTGTAAAATAGCTTTGTTCAACAAAGATCATCTTTGGCAGGCTACTTCAAAGGCTTTACCACTCTAGAAAGATGAAAAGATATCCTCATTTTACATTATTTCCCTTACAGATCAACACTTATTTGAAATATGCCTGAGAATTATGTGATATTTACTGCATTATGAGCCTGCCTTCACTGTATTCAGCAGCCTCACATAGGATTGCTTCTACTTCTAAGATTTAGGAGCATTTCTTACACATAAAGAGCATCTTGAAGAATATACAGCTGGGCAGAATAGTGTATCTGGCATTACTGTTCCACCAAGGTAGTATGTGACACTAAAATATACAGATAGAGAATTTTTTTAATCAACAATACCATTTCAGGGGCGCTTGGGTGGCTCAGTCGTTAAGCGTCTGCCTTCGGCTCAGGTCATGATCTCAGGGTCCTGGGATTGAGTCCCGCATCGGGCTCCCTGCTCAGCGGGGAGCCTGTGTCTCCCTTTGCCCCTCCCCCCACTCCTGCGTTCACGCTCTCTAATAAATAAATAAAGTCTTTATAAAAAATACCATTTCAGGATGTGGTTTCAGATTCTCCCTATAGTATTCTTCAGTATCTAAAAGGACCCATTTCTTTCTTTTTAAACATAGATTGTGTGATTTTATGTCTAAGGTCATTCTAGAATTCCATCTCTTTGGAATTATGTAAACCAAGGGTGAACATTTCAACTATGGGGTCAGGCAGGTAACAGAAATTAGCAAAGAGGGCACATTATGGGGGGGGGGTGTGCGCACGTGTGCATGTGTGTTGGGGGGGTTGGCGCCTGAAGGGAACAGTCATTTAAGTCAATATGTCAGATATTCTGATTTTTATTAGAAACCTTTTTTTTTTTTCCGATATTGGCAACCACTTCAAATTTTTGAAAGATCCGGAGCTAGACAAACAAAACACGTCTGAGGGATGGCATGCTGCCGTAAACCTGCTGAGAAGAAAAGTATTTACATTAAAAAGAAAAAAAAATGCTTTCTCAGTAGGTCCACACTTTTTGGAATGCTGTTGCACAACTGTGAAATAGCCACTTGTGATGGCCTTAAAATGGCTAGGACAGAGGAACTAATAAAGCTCTGGGGTCATGTGTTCGGGAGCAGCTTTGCAAAAGGGCTCAGATGCGCCGGGAAGCAGGGTGCGGTGGGTAATGGATACAGGTTTCTTATGTAAAACACAATAATCCGTGAATTCACAACGGAAAAGATATGAAGCAGAGACCCCTTTTCTCTTAAATTTATCTTCAAGGCCATTTCATTTTATGGAAGTGAATAAAGCTGACTTGCAAAAAAAAAAAAAATCCTTCTTTGCTCTTTGGCAGGGTGAAGTAGAGAAATAAGTCTCCCCGCTGAACTACTATGAGGTCAGAAGCCTTGCTGCTATATTTCACACTGCTACACTTTGCTGGGGCTGGTTTCCCAGAAGATTCTGAGCCGATCAGTATTTCGCATGGCAACTGTAAGTATCCACAATCACGTTGTCATTCTCTCCCTCTGTGGGCATCTCAGGCTGCATCAACCAGCTAAACACCCAACATTTTCTAAAATTTAATAAAATAGACCTGTTAGTAGACGACAGAGGGGTCTCGTCAAATTGGGGAGATGGCTGTTCTGTAACTCCGTTAAATATTGTTGTGGCAACACGTGTGTGTGAACATGCGTGTGAGGATCTGAAATGAAGTCTCAGGCCACTAAAAGGCCATCCTCAATCATGCCCAAAAACCAGCCATGGGAGAACATCTCTACCATCTAGGTATTGCCCGGAGTGCACATTCTCACGTGTGGTTAACGCATGGGCATTGTTACACAATGAGAATGGGAAAGAAGATGACTGTTTTGGAGTACTTAGGGACAAAAATTAACTTTTCTTTTAGACTTAGAAGTAAAAAGTCTGCTGGACTCTGAATTCACAGAGGACCTATTTTAACTATTTATAACTGTCTTTTGGCCTCCGCTTCATTGTCAAAAGGGTAGAAAGCCACGTGATTAAGAGTTCAGTTGACTACTCAAGAGGGAAAGTCCTACCTGTGTGTGGGATCAAACAGCCCATGTACCACTTCTTTTCCTTCCCTCCGAAAGACAAAATGTTTTATCACAGTAAAGGTGAAAGGGAGCCCTTTTACCCAAATATCTATTTTCCCAGTAGCCATCCCAAAACAAACTGAATAAACCCTAAGGAAAGTATTTAGCATCTATAGGGGATACTAAGGAGATCCATCAATGTGTGGCTTTCTGCTGGACAGTCCCTGAAAAGGGAAATAATTTCACATGAAGGTGAGCTGGGAAGACTTGGCACAGCAGACAGTGAGCGAACAAAAGTCAGGGCAGGCTCAAGGACCCAAGAACTGTGTAGTTCAAAATCACTGAAGTGGTGGTCCACCTGACTCAAGGTAACAAATCTTAATACGCATTGATTAATCCCCATTTGGGACGGGTATTCTATCTCTGGTGCTCTGTAAAGAAGAGTCCCCAGGCCAAGTATGTGCTGCTGAAAATGAAATGTCAATGGACACTCCAATCCTTGACAGTAGAGGGACAAGAATTGTCTTAGCAAGCTCCTTGATGAATGGGCAAATGAAATCTGAGAGCGTGCAGGGGAAAGCACAAGATAATCCCATACCAAGCTTGACTGTGAGTCAAATATACCAAGGCTCCCTGATACCCACTGTGAGTAATGCTCAGATACTACAGGGGATTCAAGTGTAGGGGTCTGAGCAGGAATCTGTGAATGGGTTTCAAGTCATTATTTACAACTCACCCCACCCCCCAAAAAAACATTTTTAAATATGACTCATCCTTCTTTCCTTCTGAGTTTCTTTGGAGGACTGCCAGTGCTCTGGAGAGTGTAGGTTTAAAGGCAGAGAGATTTTTGAAATGTAGGTATTTCTAAAGGTCAGATATTATTACAAATTGCCCGCTCTCAGCTAGAGAGAACTGTAGGAAAGCAGAAATATGTTCATTGACTCTCCAAGTCAGGGAAAATTCCAGATCACCCGACTGGCTACACTCCGTTTGACCCTGTCCTGTCAAAGCCCCCGCTCCTGTGAGATTAGCCAATTGCTTAACTCAAGAGTGAACTTCCCACAGTTCCTAGAATGCCAACCAACCTAGCGGGGCTGCCTTCAATAGGAGATTATTCCAACTGGACGCCTGTGGAGACTGTATTTTTCTTCTGGCTCCTGGAGGAGGGTTCTCGCCTCCAGACCACATTGCCTTTGTGGTGACTGATGGGAAAGCTGCTTTGAAATAGTTTTGTCCGGAGACAAGATCTTTGGCAGGCTGCCCCCCAGGCTTAGAGCTCTAAAGAAGATGAAAAGAAAACTGGAAGAAAAGAGCACCTTCATGTAAAGGGTTCACTTGCAAGTTTAACCCCCCTCCCCTGCAAAAAGAGGGACAAGTCAGAAATTGTGACACGGAGAAAGAGAGGTCCAGGCTGATTATCATCTGGAAATGAGACTGTAACGTGATTGTCCTCACAGAGCACCCGTCTGTCACAGGCCTTCCTAAAATCACAGACTCCTTGGAAATGGAGAGTGGTGGCATGGACTGACTTAAGAACGGTTTTCTTTTTGGGACCAGCCCCCTTCCTCTCCCTGCCTTGTTGATTCTTGGCTTGATTTCCTCTCCCTCTCTTGCCCCATCTCTTCTTTTCACAGATACAAAACAATATCCGGTGTTTGTGGGCCACAAGCCAGGACGGAACACCACGCAGAGGCACAGATTGGACATCCAGATGATGATGATCATGAATAGAACCCTCTACATTGCTGCTAGGTGAGGGGCCTTTTGCTCACGTCTACCCTCAGAGGTGGGGGTTCCACGGTGCTCTTAACCTGGGTCTCGACTGACTAATCACTGCACACTGGGAAGAAGAAACAGAAATTATGTCTGTGATACTTGCATGGCTGTGAGCATAGATAAGGAACAGGTCAATAAGAACAGTGCTTCATTCTTCTAAAGCACTTAGGTGTTCTCAAACGACAAGCTATGCAACATAAACCAAAAACCGTGGGCCACATTACAGTATCCTGCGAGTACCCAACAACATGTCTCAGGGAGCAATGCCAAAGCCCTTTTCGACAATTTTACTTCACGAATACGTACATGGTACATACTAGTTGTACGTGCTGTGTAAGTTTTTTATAAATGTTCATCCATTCAGTCCTGGAAAAGAACCCTAGTTCAGTGAAGGAGCTATTACCTTCATGTCTTTAAGGAAGAAACCCAGGGAGAGAAAGGTGAAATGCCTGGACCAAAATGACAAAGGCAGGGTTTGAAGTGGGGTGGCCTTGCTCTAGAAGCTGGGCATTTACTCCCGGTCCTGGGCAGCCTACTGAGGAGGAGAGGTGGTCCTATCTGTCCTGGCAATAACTTTCTACTAGCTTGTGCCCATGAACAAAGCCAGTGTGGGTATTCCTTAGCAAGTGTTCCACTGAGGCCCTCAGTAGGTACCTCGCTGGTAGAATATCAGGTCCTTCTTTTTTTTTTTAAGGTCTTATTTAAAATTTTTTGATAGAGAGAGCACGAGCGGGGGCAGGAGCAAAGAGAGAAGCAGACTCCCCGCTGAGCAGGGAGCCCAACGCTGGGCTCCATCCCAGGGCCCTGGGATTATGACCTGAGCCGAGGGCAGATGCTTAACTGACTGAGCCACCCAGGCGCCCCTCATCAGCTCCTTTTTAAATATCATTTTTAGATCCCTAAATGTAGCAGGGCTGGAAGATTACATTTGTAGTCAATTATCTATAGGCTGGTCAAAACAAATGATTAAACACTGGATCTGTGAGAAATAGGTTGAGTCAAGAATCTTCTATGAATGATTCACTCTGCAATTGAGTCTCTAGGGAGAAAAACAGGATAACGGACCTCGTACCTGATGATTTAGTGTGGGTGTGGACTGCAGGTCCAGGGTGGCCCCTGAGTTAGGAGCCAAGTGTTATGCAAACTTAAAAGAGACCATTATCCCAGCTCGTTAAAACCCAGACAGCGTTATCCTAACCCTACCCCCACCCCCAATAAAGGAGAAATATAAGGGAAAAAAGGAGAGAAACACATTCATGGTTTTAAAACTCTACAACAGACTTGCCTTTTGTTAAAGGTCAAATTTGTAAGACCCCCGCACTGACCTGTTGGTTTCCACTCTACACACGGCCACTTGCCCTCAGTACCCACCCTTGGGAAAATTCCCAAAGGAGTTTCCTGGCTACCATGTTTAGGGTCTCTCCTCTCCCTTCAATTTCCCAACACTGCCCAGAGAGATCCAGGTTCCTGAG
This sequence comes from Neomonachus schauinslandi, assembly GCF_002201575.2. NCBI lineage: Eukaryota > Metazoa > Chordata > Mammalia > Carnivora > Phocidae > Neomonachus > Neomonachus schauinslandi. The sequence goes on along the minus strand of NC_058409.1, from coordinate 10,052,912 downwards.
CAGCAAGTGACACTATGCAAAGCCCAGTCCTTCCCCCAAGCTCAAACCACGGCAACACAATTCAGTTTTGCTCACTGGAGCTGGGGCGGGGGTGGGGGGTGGGGGGGTAAGAGGAAGAAGAAGTCCTCGGATTAAGTCAGTTTGTGTTCAAATAACTGAATTCAGTTAAGTACAGCTTATGAATCCTGGGATATACACATGGGCAGGTGGGAATAACCATCCACTCCGGCCTTAGGTTTAGCATAAAGCACGGTTTCTGTTTGCCGGGCAATGTGATCTCCTGGATATTGAAAAAGATTGCAATGGTCCAAAAGATTTCATTCACAGATTTCTATTTTTAAAATAGGCTTCCCGGTTCTTCCAGACAATTGGTGTCAGCCATCAGAAACCAAGTCCCATCCAGAACCCAGAGATTGAGTGAGCCTTGATGGCAGGAACCCCTTTCAATTCTGCTTTATTACTATCCATTTTGAAAATTCTTTTTTTGTTTGTTTAATCTCTAAACTGCTAATTAACATAAACAGGCCATGCCAGAAAGGGGCAATCCCAGAGCTTTCTGAGGAATTGCCAGTGCATATTAATCAGCTGTTAATTTACAATTTGTATATTCAGCTCCTACTTAAAGTTTTCAGGGGAGGGAGGGCAAGGAAAAACCTAGAGTCATCTCAAACCTGATACCAAAGTAATAGGCAATGCCGTCCCAATAATGAGCCTGACCCACAGCGCCACCAATAAAGGCAAACAAGTAATAAACGAATGCAATAAAACTGCCTTGAAATTAAAGGGCAGGGTGATTCTGGCTCCCTACCGAGGTTCCAAGAACTTCCCACTTCAGCAATTTACAAAACCAGGCTCCCCATTCTCCCCCCTCACCACACACACACACACACACACACACACCCAACCCACCCACCCCCGGAGGCTCAAGCAGGGACACACACACACACACACCACCCACCCCCGAAGCTCAAACACTCAGAGTTGCAAGGAAATTTTGTAAGCCAACCGCCTTGCCCCCAACCTTTATTTTCACATGAGAAAGCCTGTTTTTATTTCTGTTTTTCTCTGTTGTACTTTGCCTAAAACAGTAGCAGATTTCCAAAGAAGGTGGGAGGAGGGAGAATTAAAGTGAATCCTGACAGCAGATCATTCCTTTTCTTTTTTCTTCCCCACTCCCTCCACTTTCTCTTAAGTAATGAGGGGGCCTGAAAGTCTACATGGGAGCCTTGAGGTCCTGGTTTAAAGCTGTGGGTAATTTTCCAGCCCCAGGACTTCCTGCGTTTTAGAAAAAGTCAATGTTATTTCAAGGGAAAATGAGCTGTTTTGCTTTCCCTCGCTAGCCCCCCATCTCCCCAGTTGAGTGAATTCCCTTTTCTTTCTTCTGAATTCCAGACAAAAACGCCCTTGTGCTCAGCTCACACAGAAGGGGATGTTTAAATATAGCCCCACACCTGAGCTGCTGATTCTGTTTCTTCCCTTCCAGGGGGAGATTGGCAGCAGATCGTAAAGGCAACCAAATTCTCAGCAAAACAGGAAGGTGAACAGAAGCAAGAAATGTAAACTTTAGCTCAAGTACATTTTAGACCTTAATTGACCATCACTGTGTGAAGAAAACAGTGCTTTCTGGAAATAATTTCACTGTTATCATCTTCCATCTTGTCAACCACATCATCAAAGTGAAGGCTGGAAATAAGTTTTGTACAGAGAGAAACAGCCAGAAATGAGCTTTTTGTTAGCCCCCATGATGAACGAATGTGGTTTGTTGCATACCAAGTGTTTGGAACATGGATTTGAAGATACTGAAAGGGCACGGGGAAACCCACCTGTGTTCTGGTTTTTGGGTCAATTTAACTTTCAAAGTCCTCTCTCCTGAGCTATGTACATACAGGCATTCTAGTGCTGGTATGAGTGGGACAACAGCAAAGTTCTCATAAAAGGTGCCCCTTTCAGCAAGATGCCATGATTTGTCAGAAGCAGCAGAGTGTGATCGAGAGGCATCTCTTGCAGGCTGAACTGTTCCCTTTTTCTTGCATGCGGACGTTTCTTTTCTAATAACGTAGATATGGATTTATCTGCCTTGAATGAGATACACACTCATTCAGGAGAAAATTAACTGTCTTGACTCCTGTGTTTGACACTGTATCAATTTCTCATTGTTTACAGGGACCATATTTATACTGTTGATATGGACACCTCACACACAGAAGAAATTTATTGTAGCAAAGTAAGTAGTTTTAAAACCATCTTTCTAAAATGAAGGGCTTTAGGATAGTTCTTGAAGGGAAAACATATTTCACATGCACTAAATGAGATGACATGGCTAATAACTGGGAATGATTTGGAACATTTTTTTGCAATCCTACAAATTTGGGGCGAATCCCTGTTTGGAAACAGCTATCTACTTCATAGTTTATTCACCAAATATGTGTGCCTGTGTACTTTGGAGTTTTAGGTCATCTCCAAATTCCTTTAATAAAATACTACCATGTTTGCCCAGGAAAATATCAGTTTTCATATGTAAAATTCTGCCCCACAAATGTTTCAATGTTACATTTCCATGTCTTGCAGTATTAAGTTTGATTTGCCTGTTGTGGCTCAGCAACCTGATCATTAACCACTTCAGACAGACATAAAATATAACCTAAGTTTCCCCTCTAACTCCACATGGAGGTATTTTAGTTAATAAAATCTGCCACAGAAGTAGACGATCCCTTCAGTCTATGAATTTACGTGGAGTGGAACCTGAATTAAATCTTTGTCCACCCAAAGTGAATGTCCCCTTTATGTTTAAGTAAATGACTTCCATATTTTAAGGGAAAAAAGCATGCTTTATGAAAAGTGATTTATCAACTGAAAGGAAAGGGCAAGGATGTGTAGTTTATCAAAATGAGTGTCATTTAGCAAGCTGATTTGGATATTTTATGAGAAATCTCCACGCTGTTGTTTGTTCTTCTTTCCTTTTCTCCTTCATCTTTATCTCAAGGAGAAGAAGATCATTCTGTAGTTTAATGAATAGATAGGAGTTCAAAATTAAATGAATGGTTCCCATCTCTGATCTTTTGTTGTGATGGTGAATTAATCATGGAGAAAGGGTGCGGAAAGCTTTCAATAAATATATGTTCAGCCTCCGTCTCCCCAAGGGAACTCTTACTTCTAAAATCAAATGCAACCACCTCTGGGCTCTAATTGATTTCTTTCTTGATCCCTGCAGAAACTGACATGGAAATCGAGACAGGCTGATGTAGACACATGCAGAATGAAGGGAAAACATAAGGTAGGCAATTTTCATTTCTCCTGCAGCTGCCACTTTGGGTTAAGTTTTTGACTGTTACCTCCAGCTGTAGACCATGATGTGGAATGGATCGTGCTAGTCCCTTTTCCCCCAGTAATTGCTTTTTCCATCAGCTTATTGAAGGCTTTAATTTGCAAAAACAGTTTGCTTTTAATGTGATGAAATATTACGACAGCTGCTAGGACTGCATCATGAACTACTGAGGGAGACTGGGGATTATGGACACCAAGTTGGCTGCCCCAACTCTTCCGAGCACACTCTTCGGTAGCCCCACACACAGACCAGAGTCCTCGGGGAGGCTGAAGAAGAGCTCAGAACAAAGCTGCTGCAGACAGACAGGGGTTTGTGCCTTTAGTCCCAGAACAACATAAAAACACACTTCAGCCAGGAGCCTTGCCCATCAAGGGACCCTGGGACATCTGGCATTAAAATTAATATGATGGGAGGTTGGCACTTCCACACTCGTTCTCTCTGTGCTGTGCTTTTAGTTTCTGTTAAAAAAAAAAAAAGCCATTGTCGTCAACGTCATCTTTTGGTAAACATCAGAAGGAGCTCGACTTCTTAAGCGGGGGAACTCTGCAGCCACCTTCCTTTTTAACCTTGCTGTCAGCAGATGGTGGTAGATGGTGAAGGATGGGTTTCTGTATTGGACGGACTGGATACAAAAGAGTTTGCATTATTTTTCAGGATGAGTGTCACAACTTTATTAAAGTCCTTCTAAAGAAAAATGATGATACTCTGTTTGTCTGCGGAACTAACGCCTTCAACCCTTCCTGCAGAAACTATAAGGTAAATGCGGTTTTGTCAGTTGGGGACCACGTGGGCTGGAGGTATTCTGTGATTTACTGTGATTGTACCTGCAGCAGCCTAAGAGGGGTAATTCAACACCATCTGGGTTCCTCTCCCTCGTTGGACTTAATGTACTGCTCCACATGAGTGATCCTAAGCAGGCTCCTAAGCTTCCTGTTTGTGCAGGATTGACTGACACATCTTTAAGGAGCCTACCCAGCAAAGTTAGTTTCTCTAAGACCCTATTCTTCATTGTTCGGAACTCCAACAGACTTCTCCATGTGTATCGTGTGGATTTCCCCTCCCTCCCTTCCTCTTTCTCCCTCCCACCCCACCATCTCCTCTCAGCACAAAAACACACTTAGGTTGTGAGTGATTCCTATTTTAAGAGGTATCTCAAAAGCATGCCACTGGAAACTGTGGACTTTCTTCCAGGAGAGATTTCTAAGACCGCAGAAATTTAATTCCATTTAGCACTCAGCTTACCTGACGGTGGCCTTACCCACTGTGGCCTTCATGCAAGGGAGCATTAACAAATCAAATTAGTTCTGAGCAGCGGACAGGTGCTGTTGAAGCAGCAGGAGCAGAGGTGGCCACGAGCTAAGGTCTTGGCTTCACATCTGTCAGCTCCCCTTGCCCGTTCTTTCTGCCACAGCCCTTCTTTCTGCAAACACGTACTGCGTTTCTCACATGGCCAGGCACTGAGGCTGTAAGGCCAAAGAGGAGGCCTCCATCCTTAGGGAAGCCAGACAGGGAGAAGAGAAATATCATTCCATGGGCCGCTACCACGGCGACTCAATGCGGAGCATTACGGAAGCACAGCAGAAAGGCGCTAAGCTTAGCCAGAGGTGAGGAATCGGAGAAGGCTTCTAGAAGGAAGTAGATGACCCCTCTCTTCAGATGCTCCCCGCTGCTGTTCTCACATAGGGAACATGAATGCCCCCAGTCCAGGAGACACCCTCAAGCTCTGTGACTGTCCACGACCTGACCCAGTGCCTCCCAACAGGTGCTCCACTCATTTATGTGGGGTACACAGTGGGTGAGAAGCCTAACCTTTGTTTTAAAGAAGTAGACGTTAGCCGAAGGAAGAGAGAAGGGTATGGCAGGCAGAGGGAACGGCATGAACAAAGGCACTGAGTAAGAAACAGTCTGTCGAGCTTGAGAAACTTCCTTTGGGTCTGAGTGCTGAACCCTGAAGTGACAATAACTGAGTAGAGGCTGGAGAGGTAGGGGGGGATGGGGACGAAGGGAGGGGAACAGATTCGGGAAAAACTAGTAGGATTTAAGAACTGATAAGCAGGGGCGCCTGGGTGGCTCAGGCGGTTAAGCGACTGCCTTCGGCTTAGGTCATGATCCCAGGGTCCTGGGATCCAGCCCCGCGTCGGGCTCCCTGCTCTGCGGGGAGTCTGCTTCTCCCTCTCCCTCTGCTGCTCTATCTCTCTGAAGGGTAAATAAATAAAAAATAAAAAAAAACTTTAAAAAAAAAAAAAAAGAACTGATAAGCAGCCCAGGATAAGGAGAGGGAGGGGTTGAGAATGACTGCAAGGCTCTCTTGGGAAAGGGGATGGATGGAGCTGCCAGCATCTGGGACGGGGAGTAAGAGCAGAAGAGCGCTGGGGCTCGTGGGGGCCGGCTGTCTTACCCTCATGCTCATCTTCTATCTGACACTTAGAAGTGGGCCCCAGCAGGGCCTGGATTAGGGTGAGGCAAGGGAGGCATGCGCCCCAGGCACAAAATGTAAGGGGTGCACCAAAAACATTCAGTATCAAGGTAAGGTCAGTGATATTTTTAATGCAGTACTTTTCAAAATCTAAATTAATGTAAAAAACACTATCCTAAAATAGCAAACTTTTTTTTTTTAAGATTTTTTTTTTTATTTATTTGACAGAGAGAACACAAGCAGAGAGAGAGAGGGAGAAGTAGGCTCCCTGCTGAGCAAGGGGCCCGATGTGGGACTTGATCCCAGAACCCTGGGATCATGACCCGGGCCGAAGGCAGCCGCTTAACTGACTGAGCCACCCAGGCGTCCCAATAGCAAACTTCTTAATAATGACAGGATCTATTCGGTCTGTAGCAGGCAGTCGGGCCAAACATTTCCTCTCGCCAGTGACAGCGTACAGCTGATGTTTTGACTCTAATTCTCCCACTTAATATTCCATCCCTGTTTGTCATTGTTTAGGACTCATTAAGATTAATGCTTTTCACAATTCCCAACCAATTCCCTAGCTGGAAAGCTATCTTTTATGACAAACAACAGGTTTTCTTGGCACTGTGATACACAGGCTGGGGGGGTGGTCTAGCTCATTCTTCCCACACGTGTTCCATTCCCCGGGACGCCTCACCTGTGTGGTGAGACTGTGACCTCTCGCTTGTTCCAGCCACACCTGCAGAGACCCGTTCGGGAGCCTGGGCCTCTCAGAAACCACACACGGGATGCTCTTCCCACACAGTCCTGTATGTCTGCCTGGGCAGTGCTCAGAGAAGTGGGTTTCCAGACTCCGGGCAGAGCAGGACTTTGTGGATGATGTGAGACAAGAATGTAATTGGCTGCAGGAAGAATGGACAGTCTCTCTTAAGGGCTTTTTATGAACAGATCAGGACTATAGGTTCAAAGCAAAAACAATGACCAGTCTTCCCCCACTCCCCCCCCCCCAAAAAAACCCAAGTCTCTTAGTGCAGAAGCATCAAGTTGATTATACTAACTTGAAGCAGGAGGGTGACAAATTTTTGGTCTCTACCTCTGCACCATGACCCAATTTACACAGTTTTAAAACAGAAGCAAGCTGAATGTAATAGAAAGATTAGAGCCCCAAATAAGATTACCTGGGGAAGAATTCCGTAGGCCACCCACTATAAATCTAAAACTACACTCCATGTCTTTTCCCTCCTGCTCTCTCTAAACCTCTTGAACTTGTGCAAAAAGTCAGGCTGGTTCTTAGTATAATTACCTGTACCCTCTGGTGATTTAATTTCCAGGGGCTGCTGTTAAGTCTGAGATTTGGAGACTACCACAAGGATTAGTTCTAACTTCATGGAAAGAGGATTTCCCCATGGCATTGTTTTGTCTCCGGACCTTTCCAGAATCACAAACCGAAACATTAATACTTCACTGCTTCTTGCCTTTGACTTGCTATAGCTACGGTTCTTTTTTTTTTTTTAGAAGTAGGTACATTTAATAACATAAATCCCCCCTTGTATATTGTCTCCCCATTGCCAAGATTACAGCATGCACTGCTGGGGATAAAGGCATTTCCACTGCATCACTGTGTACTAAGCATTATTTTTGGATACTTGCCAGACCCATAGACCACAAAGTCTGTGACAATTCAACACGATGCTCTTATTGGGATAAAATATATATTAAAAAAAAAAAAAACCTTTCATAAAAGTATGCTGAGGGGAGAAGAGTGCATTTAAAGGATGTCTCACCTGAACATCTTTCCCCTAAAAATACATGTTTTTAATACAATGCTATTGGGATTCTCAACAAGTTTGAACCGATAGGATGGGCTTCAATAGGAGCTATCTCGAAGCAGTTACAGAAGTTCTGTCATATCCCTGAAACCGTTTCTTGGGGGTTGAGGGCAAAAAACACGACTGGACAACACTACCAGCCACTCAGTAAGCGCCTCACTCCTCCTGCACAACGACTCCAAACAGCTTGATTTAAGGGCCCTGACTCCGTCCTTTTCAGTGGATCCTCCCTGGGCCGCAGGGCTGTCTCAGGCTTCTCTTCTTCCAGTTTCGTATCTATAGTCAAACCAGGCAACTACCAGTTATAAACAAGATACCCTCAAACCACAAAAAGAAGACTGAACCACAGAGGGTTATAAAAACATTAATGACGTGGAGGAGATAATTTTATGGACTCTGGTACTGAGCTGTAAATGCTAGGGAGATCCCATGGTGTAAGGAAAAAGACCACACGGTAGAAGGCAGAAACCACCGAATCACTGGTCAAGGTAGGCCAACCTCTGACTAACGTTAGGGGCTGGCCAAGAGAAGTGTCGTTCCTGCTCACATCACAGTTGAGTGCAGGTCAGTGACAGAGCGTCTGCTCCACTAGGTTATGCAGACGGCTTCATCCTGCTCCTACCTCTGCCGTCTCCTAGGATCTTGGGATTCTGGACTGGATCCTTTGTATCTAGCGGGGCGGAAGATAGAGAGAGCAAGAGTGGAGGACACTGCAGAGGCAAGACCTAGAGGTGGGACATACCCTTCCACCCCCATTCCGTGGGCCAGAGCTCCTTCCGTGATCACACCTAACTGCAGGGCAGGGTGGGAAATGTAGTTTAGTGTGAAGTGGAGGAAAGGGAAACAGACTTTGGTGAGGCTTTACCTCACTAGCAAGGCTTTAGCACACCCACAAATCCTGTGAAGCTAGGTGGGTAACTTGCAGGAGTAAGCTAAGCAGGGTATACGTATACTTTGTGGGTAAAGAGGCCTCGGTCCTGGAGACCATATGCTTGTTTGAAGAAAATAGCAGGGTGGTCATTATTTCGCTTACAGCTGGTTGCTGCCACTTGGGTAAAAAAAGGCTTGAATTGACTTTTCCACTTGCTCAAAAATAAGAAATCAGGTTTCATTTACAATCTCCTTATTTTAAAATAGAGCTGTTTTTCTTTTTTCTTTTCATTCTCTCTCCCTCCCCTCCTTCTTTCTTTCCATACTAAGATGGCCAAACAAACCTCCCTGACAGGCCAGTTATAACCTCCAGCATGCAGGAACAAGGCACAGGGTGAGCACACATGTGGATGTCAAATGGCAGCCCCACTGCTGACTGCCTTTGACTTGTGTGAGCCCCTCACCTTCTGGACCTTTCCATCTGATCTACATGATTGGAGGCTGGGACAGGTTTCTGAAGTTGGTGCAAAAGGCCACCTGAGCTCTGCTTGCATCAGTGTTTCTGCACCTCTCCTGACACCACACTCTTCTGCCAGCTAGCCACAGGAAGAATTCCAGTGTCTTCTACTGGGATTTAACCCACAAAGGCAGGGCTCCTCAGGCAAAACAAAAACCAAAGCCTGAGATCATTCTCTACAGAGTTTATGACTCAACATTTAATTCAGAGGCAGTGGGGGAGGAAGAGAGGAAGTTTTCCCAGTGATCGCCTTAAAAATTCCTTTTCCAAAGAAAAGACGCTTATTTCTAGGCTGTTCCAAAAGGATATGGGAATCTATTTACTATAACGGTTAAGAGTCAAGGAAACATGACTGAATCTCAGACTCTCCTAGCTGTAGAACCTCGGACAAGTGAGTTCATTTCTCCAAAGCTCAGTTTCCTCATCTGAAACCAAGAGACATATCTCAGAGGGTATTTGAGGATGCTTTGCACTATGCATATGAATTACTTAGCACGTTAAGTGCTTTATAAATATTAGTTGCTATGACTACTGTTGGTTGTTATTGTTCCTAATGAAGTCCCATTATTTCATTTAGATGGATACTCTGGAACCTTCTGGGGATGAATTTAGTGGAATGGCCAGATGCCCATACGATGCCAAACACGCCAACGTTGCACTGTTTGCAGGTAAACCACCTGATTTCTTCTCGTTGCATTTGCCCTCTCACACCTGTTGCTGTGAATCTGCTCTGGAGGATTCCCCAAGTCACAGCTGTACTTTGATTCTCTGGTGAATACCATAATTAACAATGCCTCTTCCGTCTGAAATTCACATAGAAATTGTACTTCTGCTTCATACAAGGAGTCTCCACCACCCTTCCCCGGGCCCGTCTGCCTTAGAAAAGGGATCGCAGCTTTGCACTGAATGTGCAACACGTTGTTTAGGGCATGTTTGGGTTCACATCATCAAAGATCCTGCCTCGAACTGCCAGTGTAGATTGATTACTCAAGGTAGGACTGACTTTGGGGCTGGGAGGATTCAATGGCTCAGTAGCGTCATCTGGGACACAGGGCCTTTTCACTTCTCTGCTCTCTTTCAACTCTTTGTCAGAGAGGGATGGGCGGCTCTCACAAACACGGGGTGGCCGCCAGCTCCAGTTAGGACTACGTGTGTTCTTGTCCACATCTAGAAGGGGAAAGGGAGGAGACAAGGTAAAGCTGCAGGAAGATCTCCAAGCAGGGAGGCCACCTGCCCACAAGTTTCCAGCAGACACCTCAAATATCATTGACCTGATTAGGGTGCGTGCTTCTCTCTGATGGAAAGATAATAGGGGGATGGGGGGATGCGGATCAGCTTAGGGTGATGCATACTCCTCATCCTCTCCCTTTCCTTTCCCTGCCAAGGATAGAAAGCAGCAGCAACTAAGCCATCATCTTCAGATTGGGATTCTCGTGTATATGAGTGTGTGAGTGTGTGAGTGTGTGTGTGTGCACGCGCGTGCGTTTTAATTAGGAATTTATTTAGGAATTCATTGCCAGCTGTGTGGAGGTGGGTGTGGAGAGAAGTGTTGGTATAATAATGATTGTTATAGCATGTAATAAAGCAGTTAGCTATAATTTCCATCACAACAGCTCAAAACTGGCACATCCCAGCTCGATGAGGAACTTTAGAGTTTTGATTATGAAACAAGCTTAGCTCCTTGAACCCCATCCTCAGTACCATGCATTTGTGAGCCTCAATCTAGAGTCCCAGAGTGGAGATGGCTTGTGCCAAGAAGGGTTCCTCAGGCTCTCCCCCGACATTAGAGCGCGGTATCAGGGGGATGCTCGGCTTTGTAAAAAACAGTCGTGTAAACCTGTCAGTCAGCATGAGCAGGAGCAAGGCCAGAGCAAAGAGTACCTGAGTGTGTAACTTACGCTACAGCACCTTCCTGACACTTGAACCTGCTGGTACCATGGAGGATGTGGGCCACCGTGGAAAAGTTAACTGTCAACTAAAGGGGGGGGGGGGCGCGTCAGAGTAGTGGCTCAGGCCGCCAACCTTCCAGGAACCTTCCAGGAGCTCCACCGAGCAAGGCCCGTGAGGCAATACTCTGAATACCCCTCCTCCTCCCCCGACAGGTATACTTGGAGAGTTAGAAATCTCATAAAAGCTCAGCCCTTATTAATAGAAGATCCTTGTTGCAACTAAAATGGTTGTCATCTTAGCAAGAGTAGCAGAATAGTGCTCTGTCTTATAAGTAAAAGTTCTGGTGAGATACCCAATGTTGAATGCAAAACTAAAAGCATAACGGGAAGCAGATGGAAAATACACACATGCACACAGACACACGCTGCCCTCCCACTGCCCCCCACTACATGGCATAACTGCATGACCTGGGGCTCTGGTTGATTCTTTAAGAAAAGCTGTGATTTTTGTAGACATGTGTTTATCAATAGCTAGGTTTGCCATCTGTGGTTCCAATCTAACCAGTCAACATTTATTGATAGATGGCTGTTAATAATGCAGATGTCAAGACAGCTCTAACTTGAACCTCAGCAAATTTCAGTTATTTTTAGGCCAAAAGGAGACATCGAGAACTTTGCTTAGATCTATTGGGATAAACTTTCCTAAAAAAACCATGATGCTTATCCTGCCAGTGGAAGAGCTGAAATGGTTCTGTAGTGTATATAAGCCACTTGGACATAAAACTGATGAACGTATCCACTAAAAACGAACCAAGGAAGTACTTTTTTTATTTTGAATGTAATTATTGTTTCTGTTTCACATACTGCGTAGATTTTACTATTCCAGAAGATCCTATTGGATTATTTGTACACACAGGATGTTTATTAATCCAGGAAAAGAGCCAAAAGCATTAGGGATTAATCTTCAGCCTTCTTCATGCTCTTCTGCCTTAGATGGACCCTAAAGTGCATCTCCCAAAAGGCATGAATCTCAAACGAAGGCCAGGCTCAATGGGGTCACCCCTTCCCCTTTTTTCCTTGCTCTGGTGTCTCCAATGTCAGAATGTTTTCGGCTTAGGACTTTGAAATACTGAAGCAAGTATCTTTTCTTGAAGCTCCACGGGCAGGGTTCAGTGGCTCTCATGACTGAAGTAAAGAGAAGCAGTGAGTCCCATGATCAAAGGAGCAATTTAGTCAACTTCTTTTTGCTTCTGAAACCCCTTTCTCTGACTCCCCTCACCTGCTGGGGCTAAGGACTCCCATCACTTCTCACACTTACAATTTCTGGTGATACGGTCAGCTTCTAGCTCTCCCTGGGCCCCCACCTAATCCAGTTTGCCTCGGCATGGTGGCATTAGCAGTATCCGAGGGGCCTTGGCCTTGAGATTCCAGCCAAGGTCCATCTAATCAAGTGAAGCAAACAACATTTTTCATTTGCCCTCTTCCCTGAGCTGCTGCTGCTTAGAAATTGCCATGCAATTTAAAAATGAAAAAATGTTTCATCTCTCAAGATCCTAATTTAAAATGGTTAGGAATGTGGGCCAAGTATTTTCCCAGCGACTCTTGGGTTTTTCCCAGTTGTCCTATCTCATTTGCCTGATGTTGGAAAGCAGTCCGGGGGATGTCTCTATTACTCCCCCATGCCCACTGCCTTGCTCCCACCCCGTTCACCTCTTTTCTTTTTCTTCTAAGATGGGAAACTATACTCAGCCACAGTGACTGACTTCCTTGCCATCGATGCAGTCATTTACCGGAGCCTTGGAGACAGCCCAACCCTACGGACCGTCAAGCATGATTCCAAATGGTTAAAAGGTGAACAAATAATTAAGAGGAGGAGGGTGTGAGGGGGAGATACGTAGCTTGAGGGAGATTTAGAGCCTGGACAGACCAGACCGTAGTTTCATGTTAGTAATGGCTTCTGACAGACAGGAAGGTTGCAGCGGCATCTTTTGCCCAAACTGATTTCTTTACCTCCCCCTTTCACTTCCCATGCGTTTCTGGAGTATTAACACAACGACCAGTGCCACTACAAAAGAATACAGTACATTCATCTTTCCTGCCTTGAGCTGTCGTTTCAGAGTCTAACGTGAAAAGAACGGAATGTTTCATTCATGGAAGGGAACGGGACTGGAGGTGGTGGGGAGCAGGAAAAGAGCTATTCACAACCATGAACGAGTCAGGGTTCACAAGGAGATATGTACAAAATCCTTTCTGCAATACAGGCATTCCATTGTGGAAAATAAAATTAGAGACATACGAAAATTCATTTATTCTTCATTGTTCATTGCCACCACTTCTGAAAGATAGAATTTGTAGGCTCAAGTGCCTTCTGGAATCACCAGCACTTGCACGTGTGGTCATCAGAAATGGTTCGTGTTAACCCCATGTCTAATGGCCCTACACTTTTAATTAATATCATGTCTCTGGTTGCCACTGATTTGAAGTTCTTTTAAATCTGTGTGACATGTCCCCAATTAAAATGCCATTTGCCCACAGAACCATACTTTGTCCAAGCAGTGGATTATGGAGACTACATCTACTTCTTCTTCAGGGAAATAGCAGTGGAGTACAACACCATGGGAAAGGTAAGGCGGATAGAAGTCTCACTCAGACCAATGTTGTGAATGACCTTGAAAGAAGGGCCTGAAATCTAATCCCAAGGTCATCATTTAGAGAAGACTATGCCAAAGACTGGTGGCAATGGACATAGTCCTGCCTCAGAGTGCTGTGAGCCTTTTTCAGAACAGTCCCAGATCACGGGGAACCTCTGAAATATTTCTACTGAAAATGTAATCGACAGATGTTTGGCTGATTTCACACTGAGTCTCAAGTATCTTGAGAGGTGGTTTCCAGGTATACTCATCATTTTTTTTCCTTTTAATGGAGTTGTTCCACAGAAGGAGAGTAAATACCCAGCACCTTTAAGCACACAGAGAGTCTTGATTGTCTTTATTGCAAAAAACAGTAGAACACCTACGGGATGTCCACTTCAGTTATCTTTACCAGAGAGCAGATCAAGGTCACAAAGCTGGAGGGCACAAATTCAGTGCCAGGGTGGCTTGCAGGGTTAGAGGAATTCGGAGCATGAGATTCAGGGCCCAGAGGCAGCCAGTGAGGATGGCAGAGATGGTGCATACAAAGCGTGCTTTTGTTTGAGGAAATAAAAAGCTAAGCAGTCTGTATGCAAATGAGTTTATCTGGCTGGGAGCTGATCCCCTGAAGGATTTATGGCTCTGTATTAAATGCCACAGCCTTATCTTTCAAAACATGCTGTTCCAATGAGTCTTCCCTCCCCCTGCCTTTTTTTTTTTTTTGCTACTAATTTTAGAAACACGGGATTAAATTAAGCACCTTGTTGTGTTTGTTTTCTAAGAAAGGCAAATTCTACTAAGATCTCGCCAAGTTGACTGCATTTCATTTTCCTGGTGTGTTTTTCCTCGGCAGGTAGTTTTCCCGAGAGTGGCTCAGGTTTGTAAGAATGACATGGGAGGGTCTCAAAGAGTCCTGGAGAAACAGTGGACGTCCTTCCTGAAGGCTCGCCTCAACTGCTCGGTTCCCGGAGACTCTCATTTTTATTTTAACATACTCCAGGCAGTCACAGACGTGATTCATATTAATGGCCGTGATGTTGTGCTGGCCACCTTTTCCACACCTTATAACAGGTAACCGTGCCCTGGCTGCGCTGACCTCACCGGTCCTTCTGGGCTTCCCTTTCCCGCGGCTGGGGGCGGGGGGGGTCTCTCCTGACGCACAAGATTCACAACTGAAACAAAACGTGCCGCTCGCTACATGTAGCTGCAAAGCACTTAACACTCCATTTTCATCAACAAATTAACAGTTATAAGCATTATTAGATTAGGATTTTAGGGCAAGTAATTAGATAAATTATAACAATATTTCCTATTTATATGCCTGGCGTGGAAACACGTCTCATGTGTTATTTCTAAATCTCTCCAGGAGTACTGGAAACTGAATACTGTTGCCCTCTTTTTACACCTGAGGAAACTAAACTCAATTCTGTCACCTGGTCCAAGTAGTCAGGAGATGAAAGAGACACCCTTAGAACTCAAGAACATGCCTCCTTCCTCCTCAAGGTCATCTAACGTTCTGTGTGACTTTTAATATTTCTATGACTGGATCGATTACCTTTTGAAGTGAAAACACTGAAAATGTATTTAAAGGCTACAGAGTGTGTAGGATTCTGACACGTCCATCGTGCATCCGACCTAAGGGACCCTAGTTATTATCTGTCCGAGGAACCTAGACCCCAACGACCACTGACTCCAGGGGCTTGAGTGAGGACTTACAAGTCATGAAACAATGTACCTAGAAATACTGTCAGCCTGTTCATTCCTGTGTTCATGTTTATTTAAGCTAAGACTTTGAGTAATCAAATGACAAACTAAAAATTGTTCCTGGGGCAGCAGAAATGTGCAGAGATTAAAAAATAGGAGGAAGGCAGGCATGAGTTCTTCCAGACCTTAAACCTTAGAGTCCTAGCACTGTTGTGTGAAAATGAGCATAACCAGGCATGGTCATAAAGCCTAAAAACATGAACTTCATTCTCATTTCTGTGGAGAACTTGGGATGTTCTGTACTGTCTTCCTCCGGATACACACCATTAGGGTCTGGATCATCCTTTTTATCATGACTTAAGAAGCTGATGGGTGTCTAGATGACAGGCACCTGCATGGGAAGACTGGAGGATAGCACGTAGAAATGCTTACAAACTAGGGAGAGTCTGAAATAGAACATGCCAAAGGATGCACTAATGTTCCTCAGTTATCTGGAGGGCAAGAGTCAAGCGCTCTCCATCGAAGACACATGAAACTATGAATCCATATTGCAACGAGAAGTATTCGGTTCCATCTAAGTGAGCTTTAACCATCTGCAGGGATTCTTAGACTTGAGAATAGAAAAATACAAAAATCCAGGCCGTGACTGTTCACACTTTGGAATCCAAGTATGTAGAATTGTTTAAAAGAATCTGTCTTGGTACATGGGAATGCAGGGCCTAGAGGAATTTCAAAGCACGTTTCTAGTTTGTTTGGGGAGGGGGGCATTGAGGGTGAGTTACTGTGTAATTACAATACAGTCGTAGATTCTTGTATATTATAGATACTCCATTTAAAGTATTTTCTTAAAAGTCCTCAGGAAGCCCCCAATTAGTACCTGCTTATGCAGTCTCAGAAACCTTATTTGTTCAGTAAAATCAGAAAATGGTAATAATGCACATACCCATTTTCATCTATTAATTAGAGTCTGTCTCTGGTTTCATCCCTTTTCACCCCATCCTCCACACGTGCAAACTTGGTCGTGAAGGGCTGTTTCAAGCCCTTGAGGTGCTCCTCTTTGCCCTGGGGATAAAACCCAAGTTCCTTGGTAGAGCACTCAGGTCCCCCCACGGTCAGGCCATCTCGTCCTCCAGCTCCACAGGCCTTCCTGGATGGAGCTAAATGTGAGTTCTTGGATGTGCTGTGCCCATTCGTTCCCTACTCTGCCAGGTCTGCCAGTCTCACCAATGTGTATCAGCTTGAGGGCCTGTGTTCTTTACTACAGAGCATTTGCTGCTGGAGATTAGGGATTCCGTAAATATACACTGAAGGAACAGAAGGTGGGAAGAAAGGATGAATGAAGGAAAGACGAACGGAAGGTGGGAGGGAGTAAAGAAAGGAAGACGAAAGGATTTCACAAGTGATTCTAACCTGGGGAAGATTGATTATCAAACTCTAGGGTAACTTTAGTTATTATGAGATGCCTCATAAAATACTTCAACATTTATCCTATTTCTCATAATATTTAAAGTAAATACATATACCTGTTACTTTTAGAAAAGGGAGCTGTGAAGAGAGTTTTACAAAATTAGTGAGTAATGCTAGGGCTCTGAGATTCCAAAACCGAAGGAGACCACTGCCGTTATCTATCCAATTCTGTGCACAATGTATATATATTCTACATATTTGAAAATTCATCCCGCCACCTTAAACAAGCTTTCTAATCTTCTCCCTAATTCTTGCTTTATTAGTAATACTTCAATAACTGTGTTATGAAATTAAAGATGGCAGAAAATTCCCCTAATCACTTAGGAGGCGATTTCCATATCCTTTCAACGTTTGCAAAATCAAGACTAAAGCAGTCTCTCTGCCCTGGGTAATGTTACCACCCTGCAAAGTGCCCGTCTTGGCCCGGATGCTCCTGCCCATGCAATGGCCACTACCTCAAAGCCTGGTGAAAACTCTTGACTGGCTGGTGCCTGCAATTTATTTGATCAAAATCAAGGAATGACCATAGTTAAAAACAAACATGGGTTCAAATGAATGAATAATTCATGCCTTCTCTCCACCGATTAAAAAAATCCCCAAGTCCTTCCATGAGCACCAGAGAAGGATGTAATTATAGGTAGAGATTACCACCATTATTATTATTTAGCATTTAATAGAGCACTTTATTTGCAAAATGTTGGTGCTTTAGAGACTTAACATTGTTTCGTCTCATGCAAATAAATAGGAAGTAAAACTTAAAATGGGCGGTGACGAACAGAAAATAAGCATGCTCTCCCCACACATACATTCTCACTCCCGGGGTCCCTGGCTGGAGAAACCGAATTCAAAGAAGCAATATGTGGACAGGTGAGACACTTTTACTTCAAATGTACACCAATATTAGAGATACAGAATGTTTTCCAAAGATTTTATCTTTAAGGTTAGTGAGTGAAAATTCACGGAATTTCTGAACCTTCTAAACCACCAGTTATAAACAGATGCAGTTCCAAAAGCAGTAACAACATGAAGAGGTTCTTCTCTAGGGAGTTTGCTGTTAAGCAGTCCCTTCTTTAAAGCCACCGACGCAAACTTGATTCAGAGAAATGTTCACTGTGTATACTAGGCTCCCTTATGGTCAGGGTGCAAACTTTAAATTGCTAATGCCCATAACAGGAGAGTTATTCGGAGTCTGTTTTCCAAGCTGCACGCGTAACTGTTTTGAGAGTAACGCTGTGTGAAACGTTACGTTACAGCATCCCCGGGTCAGCAGTGTGTGCCTACGACATGCTTGACATTGCCAATGTTTTCACGGGGAGGTTCAAAGAACAGAAGTCTCCAGATTCCACCTGGACACCAGTTCCTGATGAACGCGTGCCCAAGCCCAGGTATGTGTAAATATTTATGTGGTGATTCTGAACGGCGAGAAGTGGGCAGCTTGGTCCTCTGACAGTGAACGTCTTAAAGAACTGCACACCGGCGCCTTCCAGGGGGCCCCAGAGACACAAATTCTGGAACAACAGAAAGCCCTAGGAAGCCATTTGCCTTCATGCCCTTAACCCGAGCTCGGCGTTACCTATAGTTATATTCAAACGACAACACTCGAGTCTTCTACTTAACCTCTATCCCTGTGGGTTATCCAGTGTAATCCTAGGATGATGGGAAGCATCCAGTGCAGCCCCGCTGCCGTATATCTGAGAAAACGGGAGGCTCGGAGAGGCAGAATGTGTCTTGTGCAAGTGCACAGACCTGAGTAGGTTATTTCCACCACTCCACCCTGCTTCCCCATCCCTTTTATAGAGACCCATGTCCTTACACCCTAATAAAATGTGAAATATACATGGTGATCCCTGGATTCTGTAACCAGGCTGGATCGGCGCTGCGTCCAGGACTCTGGGGCAAGGGCAGGTAGAGACCAGTGGGCACAGTGGACCATCACATCTTCTCTGCTCTACCAGGTTCTAGTCTGTTGTGGATCCAGAAACAGTCCATATCCCTCCACCAAAATGTAGAGCCCCAGAATCACTTTCATGGAAAACCTGTTGTCCCAGGACAATGCAGAGACCTCTTGGTCCTGGTAACCTCCGGGAAATCTTCGCACTAAGCCAGCTAATTCATTCTCTCTCCGCGGACAGGATGAAACTCTCCCCCGCCCCTGCGCCTGCCCTCCTCATGTAGCACGCACTGCACACTTCCATTATAACATGTGCCATCTAAGTTCTATAGAAGCATCTGTGTGTCCAGCTTCCTCCACTGAATTTGTGGGCTTCTGCAAAGAAGCCCAACAAATATCTTCATTTTTTGGTTTGCAGCACTCTCCTCCAACCACCAAACCCCCACACAAAATACCCCCGGTCCACTTAATTGAACTGACTTTGATAACATGAACCACTCTACCCAGGGGGAAAAACCTCTGTGGTTCATCCACCTCCATCACCTGAATTATCCACTGTGTGTATATGGTTACTCACGGAGAGCAGACTAGGTGCAAAAAGCACACTATGGCAAGCTCAGAGAGATCCTCTAAAGGTCACTTCACTGCCTGGGAATGTTAGCTACTTTCTAGATAAGCAGGAAGAGGAAGTACGATTGAGGAATGAGGTTTCAGGGAGTACTTGTAGAATATGCTCCCCTTGGTGTGTGAAGATGGTGTCACTTGGCTATGGCCAGGACACAGACTTTCTCCCCATCCTTCCACGTGCTTCCTCATTCCTCTGGCTGACATCAGGATGCTTTCACAGTGCTGGCTTGGTTAGTGCCATAAAATGGTGTGTAAATGAGGCCAGATCATGCCATTGCTGTCAGGGTCCGAGGTGCTCTCCTGAACCAGCAGGCAGAGCCGGGCTGTGGACAGGACTGTTGTCGGTGTTTCCCTGACCCGACTTTACTAGGCTGTCCCTTGACTCCTGAAACCACGGAATTGCTTGTAGAAATGACTTTTTGCTGTCACTGTTCAGAAACCAAGAAATGACCTTTCGGGAGAGAATCTTCAGTGTAGCTGGCTTTTCACACCTGCCCAAATCAAACAAAAACAATAAAAACAAAACCGCATGTTCTTGGACCCCCCGGTAAGGAGAGCCGGTCACAGTGAGTCTTGCTGGCCTGCGGGCGGGCGGGCCACTATGTCTGTGCCGACGTCAGCTGCCTTCTCTCCTTCCGCAGAGCAAGTGCCTCAAGAACGTCCCGCAGGGTTTTAGGACAGGTAGCAGAGCCTGGGGCACGTGGGCAAAGCACACACTTCCTCCCTTGTTTTAAGCCCCGTCACTGTTTGGGGGGTTTGTGCTTCTGGGGGTAAGCCAGGCTGTCGCCGGCTGAGGCTGAACTGCCCTGGCTGGAGCTTCTCTACGGAATGAGGAGGTGGCCGGGAGAAAATCTAAGCATATTTTATTTGGTGGCATTCTGCATCGTTCCACTTCCTCTTTTCAGCCTACAGTATATTCTCCCCCATGACAGATGCTTAGGGAAGCAGTTCGTTCAAAAAATTTGCCATAAGGCATGAAAAAAAGCTCCCTCCCTTTGTTTCTTTTTAGGCCAGGTTGCTGCGCTGGCTCATCGTCCTTAGAAAAATACACAACCTCCAATGAGTTTCCCGATGATACCCTGAACTTCATCAAAACGCACCCACTCATGGATGAGGCTGTGCCTTCTGTCATCAATAGGCCGTGGTTCCTGAGGACAATGGTCAGGTGGGTGTTAAGCAAATCACGTCCAAAATGGATTTTTCCCTACTCCATCTCATGTTCACAGAACCTATTGGTGGATCATGATTTGAAATGCCACAAACATCTTCTGTTATCCTGGGCATTGATTCAGCTATGAAATGCTGGCCAGTTGGGTGCCTGCCACAAAACCCCCATCACCACATTCCCAGTGAGACAAGTTCTGATATTTTCAGGCTAATTGGACCCATGCCAGCAAATAGAGGCAACAAAAATATCTCCTTCCGGGTGAGAGTCTTCTGGGCAAAAGCAGGAAGCAGTGAAGGAGAACCAGTCGATGGATGTGGATACCTGTTTGGTTGGATATGGTTGCAAAGCATGCTCCAGATTCCATCCAAGTCCTGTCCCCAGCTCGTTAGCTGTCACACAGACCAGGGATGAGCAACACTTGCACAAGTACGCTAGCGTGAAGGATTCATACTGTACCATTTGTAATCCGAAGGGGTGGCCAGAGAGAAGGGACAGTTGATTAGAAATCTGTGATGGCATTAAATACTCCTTCTTTTATTTCTTTAGAGCTTATTTCCAGACTATTCCACAGGCTTTCCCAAGCACCATCTTGTTGGTGGCAGTCATCAAACAAAATGTTATTCAACTTTACCACCATTTTTAAACGGTGACTTTATGGGAAGATGTTAAAAGTACTATAATGGCTCTTGCCTGTAAAATGGAAACTGTGGTATATAACTTGTAGGAGGGTCTGTGTTTTCTGGCTTCTGCCAAGGTGCCTGGCACAGATGGGTATCCACAGAGTGGTGAACAGCTGAGAGATACCTGAGAAAGATGGTGCCTGATAGGACGTATCGAAGGACCGCTGTCCTTCACCTGTGGCTTTAAATGGAACTTGTTTGGCTTGCACGTCGTCGTATTTATTTATAGAGCCATCCGCATGCCACTCTCCCATCCTTCAGAACTTCCTCAGCCCCTCTACGTACACTTGGAAAACTTTCCAATCGGCCATTCTGCTGACAAGGCTTTGCACCTCAGAGGCAGAGTACGGAAAACTGGTAGCTGTTGCTTTTCTTTTCAGTGTTAAATGAAATGTTAAATGAGTTGGGTTAGTAGTATTTCTTACCCTCTTCCTGGGAGACCTCAGCCTTTCCTTGCTGCTCATGGAAGGGATCACTGCTGAGCGGTTTCAGATGGTTAAGGCTGTCTATCTGTTATGTGACTTGGCCTCCACAAACACATACCTCCGTCCTCCCCTTGGAGCCACACTAATGCTCTGCATGTGGAAATAAAGGACCAGAACAGCTTGAGAACATTATCTATATGCATGTATTTTTCTTGAGGTTATTACTAGAAAGCTATGTCACAATTGTTTGAAGTGGAAAAGGGGACCTTTTAGTGACAGACCGACAAAGATATAAAAACCGTGATCCTGTCATTTTAGATACCGCCTGACCAAAATTGCGGTGGACACTGCTGCCGGGCCATATCAGAATCACACTGTGGTTTTCCTGGGATCAGAGAAGGGAATCATCTTGAAGTTCTTGGCCAGGATAGGAAACAGTGGTTTCCTAAATGACAGCATTTTCCTGGAGGAGATGAGCGTTTATAACCCTGAAAAGTATGTAGACTCTTCGGCTCTTTCTTAGTCATTATTTGTCATTATGATCCTTCTGATTCAGAGAAAATCTGAGGATAGGAGACTTCAGTTTTATGCGTTTTTAGGTGACTTTTAATATTGTTTGTAAAAAATACTTTAATACTTAAAAAGCATTATTTTCTCCTTGCGAATAGTGTGTGTGTTTATACAGATACACACACGTGGGTTGGGGAGGGCAGCTTAGAAGATCTGTTTCACCTTCGGTGAGACCAGACTAAGGTACCACCCTGTGGGCTGGGAGGCAGGGTGGGAGGGGGTGTCAGAAGAAAGAGAATTGACTCAAGAGGGACTACGACAGTATTATCCTACCTTATAACATTAGGTGCAGCTATGACGGAGTAGAGGACAAGAGGATTATGGGCATGCAGCTGGACAAAGCAAGCAGCTCTCTGTATGTTGCATTCTCCACCTGTGTGATAAAGCTTCCCCTTGGCCGGTGCGAACGACACGGGAAGTGTAAAAAGTATGTATTTGGCCTCATTGACCATTAGAAAGTCCTAGAATGGAGTCCTGGGTAGCTCATGGCCCTGTTCTTCCCGCAGAACCTGCATCGCCTCCAGAGACCCGTACTGCGGGTGGGTAA
Source organism: Neomonachus schauinslandi (assembly GCF_002201575.2). Taxonomy (NCBI): domain Eukaryota; kingdom Metazoa; phylum Chordata; class Mammalia; order Carnivora; family Phocidae; genus Neomonachus; species Neomonachus schauinslandi. Next base: position 10,030,372 of record NC_058409.1, on the reverse strand, counting down.
AGGAAGGAGGTTCCTGTGCCCACCTGTCACCCAGCAGCAGGTAAGGAGCCTGAGCTGCAGAAGAGCATAAAACGGCCTTTGGCTGCTCTGCATTCTAGACGTACCACCAGCTATGCTCCCACACACCCCTGCACAAACCTCACCGATGGGACTGCCAGCCGTTCTGCTTCCTTTTCCCATTTCATAGAACACGGCGACATCGCACGTGGCAGATTTCCAATTGTTTAATCATCCGTCCTCAGACTGATGAAAAACACAGAGAAAAGAAACACAGTGGGCTTCTAAGTATTCCCTGGAGAGAGGGACAAGAAGGTGCATGCCTTGATCGTGGCAGTGTAAGAACAGCAGAGAGAAGGAGCAATAGGGTCCCGATTAGATTAGTGCCGTGGTCTGTCCGGCCACAGCAAAACTGGTTCCTCTAATGGACCATGCGGGTCCGAGAAGAGATCACAGAGCATTTGTTAAGCGATGCATTTGTACTGCAAGGATGGTGTATGCATCCAATAAACCATTCTGCTGCACTGAAGAACTGATGACCCGATTACTCGTTAGGGAGTCAGTCAATTCTTGGCAGTTCTCCAGCCGATCAGCTAGATCAGGCCAGTCCATCATGCCTGTGATGTTGGTGCTTAAAATTGTTACCCTGGCTTTAAATGCTTAGATGGCATTAAAGGTTTTTTCCCCCTGTCTTTACTTTAGTGGAAATGAAATCCAATGCACATCCTTGACAAGTTACGGCAACTCGAGGAAGGTGCGATATGGCAGCACAGTTCTGTCTGAGCCATTCCTTCAACGTCCCCAGATCCAAGAGGGCAAAGAATCGTCTCACCATCACTCTGAGCCTCCTCTCCCATTTTAGAATAGCTGGACAGGCAGGAGAGCGTATCTGATGGCCACCACATGAATAATTTGAGGGAAAGTATTCCCACAAACACAGCTCATGACAGTTGTTAAAGTCTGACCTGGAAATCTGACTAGTACAAAGGGTTGACTCACTACACATGATGAGATCAGCTTCACAAGTAGCAATACTGACATACTAGAGTTAGAGCTTTGTATCTTTTCATGGGAACCCTTGAGGTGAAGGAGTAAAGATCACAAATCACACTGAGGAAAGCTAAGAAATGACCTATCTCCTTTCTATATTCAAGGTGTGACTGATTTTTAAAAATCATTTTTAAGTCGGGGAGCCTGGGTGTCTCAGTCGGTCAAGCATCTGCCTCCGGCTCAGGTCATGATCCCAGGGTCCTGGGATCGAGTCCCGCATCGGGCTCCCTGCTCAGTGGGGAGTCTGCTTCTCCCTCTACCCCTTCCCTCCCCCCTGCCTGTGTTCAGTTGCTCTCTTCAACAAATAAATAAAATCTTAAAAAGAAAATAATTTTTAAGTAAACATGTGAACTCCAAAATTGTTCCCCTAAGGATCTACATCTATATTTCATCGCTCAAAACATGTGGAACTCTCCTTGGAAAACAGCCTTCAGGGCCTGATGAATCCTGGCTTTCACTACCACTGAAAATCTTTATCCTTTGAATATGAATTTGATTTTTAACAGAAAAAAACACTGGAAAACAAACATGGTGAAGGATTCGATCAAGGTGGTGACTTTCCAGATAGTTTTCCTAAATGGTCCATAAAATAAACTCTAAGGCAGTTGCAAACTAGAGTTTCAATGATGCTGTGAGAAGCAGCACGGAGCTCCCCCGCCCAAAAAAGGACAGTACTCCTCTGAGTGAGTCCAGTGGGATTATTTTAAAAAATCAAAATAGATATATTGAGATTGGTCTTGTTATACACCTTGTGCAGCCCAATGGTGACCAAATGGGTTTGAAAGAAGAGTGAGCTCGAGTCACAGGGCCACGGGGTCTCCGGGGGTCTCAGCACAATCCACCACCATGGCCCATCCCCTCAAGGGCGCTACATGCCCCCCAGCCATCTGTTCCTTGGAACACTCTGTTATACAGGTCATTTCTACACAGAGAAATAGATCAAGGTCTAGGAAGGCAGTGCTGGGGTCAAAGCAAAAGGAGAGAGGAAGAGACTTTTTTTAATTTACAGACTTCTATATCATTTATAAAGAATTATGTTAACATTTAAACTTTTTAAATGTTTAAGAAATGCTCAAAGAATCTGTAAAAGGAGGATATAAATAATCCGCCAAGTAATTCACTTCCTGAATAATATCGGAATCAGCTGCTTAAACCCCGGCTTCTCTTCGGACAGTCACATAAGACTCGTTTCCATAAACTTCAGAGACAGATTTCCCAGCCGTTATCTACTTCTTTTTTTGCACCTGCCACTCAATTTATCAAACCGTGTTCATTTCTGTAGTGAAACTTCAGACTCATTCTGGAGTAAGGACTTGCATTATTGAATTTGTTTCTTTCTTCTCCCTGCTCCTTTTTTTTTTTTTTTAAAGACTGACTTTTGAACAGGACCTAGAACGTGGCAGTACAGATGGCCTGGGAGACTGTCACAGTAAGTACAGCTTTTTATCCATGCTCATCTTTGTGCAAAGATCCTTTGGTCGGATGGCCCAGAAACATAACGCCACATGTGCGGCTGGGTGTGGCTGGCACTGAGCCAGGCAGAAGTAACAGAAATCATCTTCTAAACGTCCGATAAAGAAAACAGTGTGTTGCAGAGCAGCGCCCCCGGTGCTGTTGCTATAAACGCTGTGGAACCAATTCACTCCAGAGGATATTAATTATCACCGAGCAGTAAGTTAGATCAGCATTTCCATTAAGAAACTGGTCTTGTTGTTTTAAAAAATGTGTTATCACACCGTAATTTTTAGCCAAATAATAAAAAGATTGATCGCTGTACTCTAGCTTTCTAATTGAATGGGAGGGTTTTGTTCTTCTCAAACATATCGCCTAATAAAAGTAATTTTTTTTAATTAGATTTATGTCTGTTACCATTCCCGTTAGGAAAAAACTTCAGAAAGAACCCACAAAGTACAAGATGACTCAAAATAACCTTTTTTATAGGAACTAGCCTATTATGCTTACCTCGGAGTTCATTTCAAAAGTTACTAAATGGTAACATTTTAGTTGGAACTTCATATAAAAGATGCTGGTCAAACGTCTGCCCAGTTGTCCTATGATCTGATTAACATGGGTATTCTCCTGAAAATGTTTACTAATGCTAAGTTAGAGAATAATGACACTCTCTTGGAAAATAGTTTGCAGTGTTTCAAATGTTATATATGATGATTCTAGGAAGCTTACATTCATTCAAAATGGCACCCCGAAAACAGCTCCTAGGGGAATGAAACTATATTACTCTGATACCCGGTTCTATAATGGAAATCATGGGTCAAACTCTCAATCTTTGGGCCAAGAGTACTGAAATCTCAGACTCTAAGGTTCCAAATTTCTACCTTACCTTTTTTTGGAGATCAAATATTACCCTTTAAATAAAGAGGACTACGGGCAGCCTCATCTCCAAATTCTTTGCTGTATTTTTTTGTTTGCAAATATTACGTATCGGCAAAAGCTTCTTATTGGGTCTTCAAACACAAAATTTATGCGTGAAGAAATCCACACAGGAGACTGTTATCACCAAAAGGCCTGCGTTACTTGTGTGCGTCAAACAGTCTGATGTTTGATCAGTGGATCTTAAATCATGTTAATCATGTCGGTGCCTTATGGCTCCGTTTTCAGGGAAACAAGTTCTGGTTTGTGTGTGCGTCTGTGTGAGCAAACTTAATTAGCTGACTTCAGTGAATAATTTTCTTCCTATTTTTATGATCTGGTGTTATGGGCATTTGTAGAAAATAGGGGTGTCAACTGGGACTGGATAACTGAACGGATGAAAGCTGTGAAATGGTTGTTACTGTCTCTATCACGTGTCCCCGCCACCTGTGTGTTTTTGGACAAAGGAACCGAAGGAAGCCTCTGTATCTAACGCAGGGGAGACCCTCAGGTCCCCAACCCGTGATCTACTCTTCAATCTCAGGGGGCAAGCCTATGTTTTCATGGGCTACCTAACCTTGAACTCCAGTCCTGGTGAGGCACTCAGGGTACCCGGCTCAGGGCAGGAGGAACAACCGCCCCTCGCTGCCTTTCCTAGCGGCGTCTCGCTCTCTCTGCTCCGGCTGCAGCATGACCTACTTCTGCTAGCCATACCTGTTCACATAAAGGCATTCAGAGGATTTAGATAATTGGTGCACAGTGACTCCTGAACAGGATTTTTAGGGGAAATGAGGAAATCCTAAAGAGTCAGTGTCAGAGGCTGAGGAGGAAGCTGAATGAACCAGTGATGCGACCTAGACACACCGCACACGCACACACCTATGTGTGTGGTTGAGAGGACGACACGAGAGAGAGAGTAAAGACAAGAGTGTCTTGTAAGTGTGGTCGAGGTGTCACTTCTTTCACCTGCATACACGTCCCTCTGTATGGAGTAAGGCCTCAAGTCCCAGAAT
>NC_058409.1:9637153-9725845 GCF_002201575.2 Neomonachus schauinslandi | reverse complement strand
GGGGGGGGGGGGGGGGGGGGGGGGGGGGGACGACGGTATGAAGTTAAACAGACAGCATGGAGGTATCTCATGGAGGACCTTTCAGGCTATGCTAAGGCCTCTGGGTCATTACTTCGAGTAATAAGGGAAGCCCCAGAGTATACAGAGCAGAGCAATGACATAATCTGAACTATGCTTAAAAATTATGACTGCTGTGTAAAAGATGAGCTTCAGAGAACAAAGGCAGAAGCAGGGAGATTAGAGACACAGATGACAGATGCTTGTCAAGTATAAATGATTAGCCACAGGAGAAATAAAATTTCCTGGACTTAATTAATGAACATGGTGACCCAGGACCCCTGTTCCCGGCGACAAGATTGCAAAGGACGTTAGCACCTGTTACAAGTCAAAGCACAACAAAACTGTTTGCCAACAAGTTAGTCAGACCTGGGGGAAAAAATAATTGTTTGCAAGGCAAATGACACTTCATTTACAAAGGTTTTTCCATAAGGTAGATTAATCCTTAAAGCTTTAGATGCACAAGTCCAAATCTGTCAGATTCATGAAAGTCAAACTACAAAGATAGGAATGAATTGTATATTTCCAGGAATGGGAGACTAAGACCAACTCTCTCCCACCAAGGATTAAATAGAAAAACTTGACAAAAATAATAAAAACAAAAATTCAAAAACATTCCCTTGAAAGCACTGGAGAGCTGACAACAAAGTAACGACTTTTGTTCAGGATCCTTAAGCGCCCAGGGAAGTAAACCAGGCCCTGGGAGGCACCCCTCCCTTCCTCCTTAAGAGAGGCAGTCATTCAAATGAAAATTAAAAAAAAAAAAGGTGAGGGCCAAGGCAAGCCATCTTATTAGCAATTTACAAAATAAACATTAAAACCACAATAAAGTAAAGGCCACATTCACCAAAAAGTCTAAAACTAAAAAGACTTACTACCAAGTTCTGGTAACAACGTCAAACAATGACCCTGATACCTTGCTGGTGTGAGTGTATTCCCTACAATTACTTTAAAATGAAACATACACAAACTTCAGCAGATTGGAAAAATGACCTCAATTCTTCACCACCTACTACAGACATTACCTCTGAAATGTGATGCTGTAGCATCTTCCATAAATAATTAGTCAATTTCCCTACTTTTGGCTCTACTTTGGCCAAGAGAATGCGAAGAAAACAACAGCGGGCCAGTTCTGTGCCTGGGCCTCAAGAAGCCCGGTGTCACCTCATGTTCCCTCTGAACCAAGCGAACAAGCCCAGGCTAAGCCGCTCAGTGATGAAAGACATGAAGCCCAAGCACCAGTCACCTCAGAGAATAAAGCCATCTTGAACTGGCCTGCCCCAGCAAACCACTGACACACGAGGAAGGCCAGCTGGGATCGGCTGAGCCCGGAAAGCAGACTACCTTGCCCACTCACAGACTCGCGAACACTAGTAAATGGTTAGTGTTTTAAACCACTGAATTTTGAAGTGGTTTGTTATAAAGTAATCACTAACAGTACCCAAAGTGAAGGACTGCCATAATTATACCTATAATTACATGTAATTATATACATATATTATACATGTAATATTGGCTCTGGAACCAAACAGTGGCCTAAGGCTGGAAAAATGGTGAGCAAACTGTTAGCAAAAGCTGGAAAAGGGTAAGAAAATTTTCATTGGAGGCTGAAAAATTTAGGAGCCTGTGTATGTAGTAAAAAAAAAAAAAAAAACCCAAGTGACAAAACTGTGTTACCTATATAATAGTTGAAAGGTGAAAAACTTACTTAATGAACATTTGGATTTGCTTTAAAAAGTTACTTAATGAACATCTGAGATCTCCAGGCAAATGCTGAAAGTCAGCTCACTGTTCCTAGCAGTGCATGATAAGGTAATAATGGCAAGCAAGAGATGAACTGGAGAAAAAAGTGATCACTATACAAGGAAAATTTAGGAGGAATAGAGAGGCGCCAGGACTTGCTGGGCTGGAAAGTACAACTGCTTCTCATCTCCAGTCTCTCAGCTGGAAAACATTCTCCAAATACAGTACTGTCTAGGACTATAGATCAAATCAAGGGAGTAGACCTAAAACCCTTAGTTAATGCCCTAATGGACCACGGAAGAGCCTACCAGAGCCTCTCAGCTAAATAAAAAGCCTCCCAGTCTGCAAGAAGTTGTCTCATGAAAGTCTGACATGCCCAAGGGAGGTCTACTGAAAGAGGCATGTCTCAAAAAGAATCTTCCCTGTGGCTTTGGGCATAACATAAAGCCCAGCAAGTCCACTCACAAGGCAGATCACCCAAAAGGAACGGGTGACCCTGTTAACAAGAGGAAATGTACAAGAATGCCCATAGCAACAGTCTATCTATTAGCTAAAAACTGGAAACAACCCCAACACTTATCAACATCATAATGAGTAAGTAAAGTGTGGTTTATTCATATAATAAACCGCTATGCAATATGGCAAGTGAACAGACTACAGCTCTACATGACAAGGATGAATATCACGAACAGAACGTTGAAGAAGCCAGGAACAAAAGAACACAATCAATATGATTTCCATGAAATACGGTCAAAAAGAAAACCGTCAAAGCCAAACTGTGGTGTTTAGAGATATATGATTAGGGGACAAAAATATCAAGACAAACAGGAAAATGATATCAGAGAAGGTAGAGTGCATGGGAGGGGAAAGAGCGGGAATTTATTTGGAGGAAGCGAAGGAGACTTCTGGCACACTGGCAATATTTTATACCTTGTTCTGGATGGCAGTTATGCAGATGCTAGCTCTATTATTAACTGTACCTCTGTTTCATGCATGCTTCTGGATACACATAGTTTGGCATGTGTGAGAGATGTGAGTAAGTCGTGCTACAGGTCAGACTGCGGGAGCCACAGAACTAAACAGCTGCCCAGGTTTGCGAGCACCACAGAAGAGAACTATTTTTTAAAAGGAGATGCTCTGGGGCGCCTGGGTGGCTCAGTTGGTTAAGCGACTGCCTTCGGCTCAGGTCATGGTCCTGGAGTCCTGGGATCGAGTCCCACATCGGGCTCCCGGCTCGGCAGGGAGCCTGCTTCTCCCTCTGACCCTCTCCCCTCTCATGCTGTTTCTCTCTCTCTCTCTCAAATAAATAAAATAAAATCTTTAAAAGGAGATGCTCTGCTGAGATTTTATTTGATACATGTAATCAAAGCAACACTGATTCATGCTGTCCGCCTGTTTAAGAGGAGAGGGGTAAAAAGGGATTGCCTGTGTTTGCTCCATCCTCATAAAATCTAGCAGGTACCGTATTACGACATGAGCTGCGAGTGTGTCTCAGTGGGAACGCTTCTCGCTTTCAATAATAGTTTCCTGAGATGGGTGTTCCCCAGCAATTCAGAAAGTCCCGATATGTTAAAATAGGATTCGCCCATCGTTTATCTAGTTGCTCTTCAGAAGTTCTGTGTGGAATTTTACATGACGAGAAACATTTAAGTAGAATTCCTTCCTCGTGCCATGACAGCTGAAAGCACAAGACCTCTATGTGAGGGAAAGACCAGAGATGAGAGACCCCACAAGATATAACCTCCCTAAGACTTCAGTGCCATCGGGGCGCCTGGGTGGCTCAGATGGTTAAGTGTCTGCCTTTGGCTCAGGTCATGATCCCAGGGTCCTGGATCGAGTCCCGCATCGGGCTCCCTGCTAGGTGGGGAGCCTGCTTCTCCCTCTGCCTCTGCCTCTCTCTCTCTCTCTCTGACTCTCATGAATAAATAAATAAAACATTTAAAAAAAAAAAAAAAGACTTCAGTGCCATATCCCCCGTTAACTATTAGCTTGACCTATGTGAGAAGAGACATGGATAGCACAGAATAATAATATACTATACTACCTAGTTCCCATTAGAGCTTTCTTTAAAAAAATAAAAAAAGGCACCACTATATAGAAAACAAATGCTGAAAAATCATATGTAACTCATACCTGTCCAGTTCATAGTCTATTGCTGAACAGTTTTTGAAATCTGTAACACAAGTATAAAAGAGTTACAGATGGATTCAGTTAAGACAATACTTTTCTTTAAAATTATAAACTCATTAAACAAGAAAAAAAGAAAATTCTGCTTGAACTGGCACCTAATAACTTTAATTAAATTTAGAATGTACCAGTTGGCTGATGTTAGGAGTGGATATACTATTGGACTAGTATAAACAAAACTTTACATTTTCCTATGAATCCGTAATTGTGAAACGGGCTAGATTAGTTCCATTTTATTTTGCAAGCACTACAAAGTGGACAAAATGCAATTTTAAAATACAAGCTAACATGCTGAGATCTGTGGAGGATTTAATTCTCCAAATATAGACACAGTATTTCTTATTCCTCTCTAACAATATGACTTTAAGACTTGTCCCATAGAGAAGTGGGGTCCAGACCTCTCCCCCTTGAACCTGGCAGACCTTTGGGATTACTTCAACCGACAGAGGACAACAGAAATGATGCTACATGACTTCTGGGGCTGGGCAACAGAAATGCCATGCACTTCTGAATTAGGATGCTCGCCTGTGGAATTTAGCGGCCACTGGCCTTGAAACCAGATGGAGAACATTAAAGCCAAAGGGCCAGGCTGATGAAAGGGTTAGCAGAACCCTTGAAGACCTAGCAAGGGTTGCTGGGATCCTTGCTTTATTTTGGAAGGAAGTTTAGAAATACTGTGTTGGCACAAAACTTGACAAGAGGAAATGTTCCTAATGAAATCAATGACTGCAAGCATCAGGGGGCTTCTTCTCACTGCATATGATGATAACATAGGAGAGGAAAGAGATGAGTTAAAGAATACACCGTTAATTCTAAAGGGGCAAGGACGTGCCAGGTTAAACAGTAAAGCTCTGTGACGTAACAAGCACCTCCAGGTGATAAAATGATTCTCAAAGAATCAAACAGCTTCCAGGTAAAGATCAAATCTAGAGTGGGATTGGAAGATCCTATGTTGAGACTTAAGAAGGATCTAACACAGAGCCTCAGAGGTCTCACAAGGTGTATTAGTTTTTTATTGCTATATAACTACCAGAAATGCAGGGACTTAAAAAAGCGTCAAAATATTAAGTCATGGTTCTGCAGGTCAGAATTTCAGACAGGCGTGGCTAGCCCCTCTGCTTTGGGTCTCACAAGGGTATATATACCATCTGGTGTCACTCAGGGTGGGCTCTACACGGAGGTTCTGGGGAAGCATCCGCTTCCGAGCACACTCAGCTTGGTGCAGAATCTAGTTCTCGAAGCTAATGATTTGCGTTCCCCGTTCCCTTGCTGTCTGCCAGAGAACACTGTCTTCTCCTAGAGGTTGTCCTCATTCTATCTCACCAATTTCTCCATCTTCAAACCAGCAACATGTGGAGTCCCTTGCACACTGTGAATCTTTCTGACTTCCTTTTCTGCTACTAGCCAGAGAAAACTTGCTGTTTTTTAAACAGCACACCTGAATGGGTCAGAGCCACTCCAAGAATCTCCCTGTCTTATTAGGTCAACTGACTTAGGATTTGAAATTTCTTTAAAAGATAATTATCTGTTTAAACAAAAATAATCATATAGTGTGAGGTTTATGACAAATGTAAGAAAAATGTATGACAACAACAGCAAAAGGCCAGGAGCGGGGAAAGGGTAGTATCCTACCATAAATTTCTTATGAGTGCTTGGAACCTCGAGCAAAAAACTGCACACCATTCACATATTTGAATCCATATTTTAGTGGTTAATATTTTTCCAGAACATTAATCGGAAAACTGAAACTTGTAACATTTTAAGTTTAAATATTTTATATCAACAACAGAATTTGTTATAATTTTACTTCTTGGCTTTAATGAAAGAAAACTCACCAATATTTTAAAAATCTACTTCTTTGCTTATGTTATTTTTTTTTAATTTTATTTATTTGAGAGAGAGAGAGCACGAGCAGGGGGAGCAGCTGAGGGATAGGGAGAAGCAGACTCCCTGCTGAGCAAGGAGCCTGATGTGGGACTCGATCCCAAGATCCTGGGATCATGACCTGAGCAGAAGGCAGACGCTTAACCAACTAAGCCACCGAGGCGCCCCTGCTTATGTTATTTTCAATTGAGGGAAATGCCAGGTGAAACAATTTCTCCTGACCAAGTGCCAATCTTAAGTACTTTTAAATTAGCTTCAAATTAACTGAAACTTCTTTTTTTTTTTTTTAGATTTTTTTATTTGTTCATTTGAGACACAGAGATACAGAGAGAGAGAGAGAGAGAGGGAGAGAGCATGAGCAGGGGGAGAGGCAGAGGGAGAGGGAGAAGCAGGCTCCCCGCTGAGCAGGAAGCCCGATGAAGGGCTCGATCCCAGGACGCTGGGATCATGACCTGAGCCCAAGGCAGACACTTAACCATCTGAGCCACCCAGGTGCCCCCTGAAATTTCTTTTGACAGAACACCACTGTGACCGGTACTGTTAAAAAAAAAAAAAAAAATTCTTGGGGATTAAGGAGTGCACCTATCATTTTGAGCACAAGGCGATATATGAAAGTGTTGAATTACTGTATTGTACATCTGAAACTAGTGTAACACTGTAAGGTAACTACTGGAATTAAAATAAAAATTTTTAAAAAGAAAAAATTCTCAAGGTCACTAATACATTGGGGTAAAATTGCACTAAGCAAATTTCACGATCCAGTTTTAGAAGATCCAAACACCATGCTGATTTTATATTACAATTATTAAAACTGCATGCTGCTAAAACCATTTCAGATGAAATTTCTACAGGACTTAGTCTAAATATTTAAGAACAAAGTCAGTGGCTATTTTTTGAAAGAAGTATTCACAGAAAACAACTTTTTTTTCTGGTTAGAAATTCAAAATATGAAGACACTTCATTTAACTTTTCATAACTTCATTACAAATGTGAAATTAGAATGCCTCTACTCTCCCTAATTTTTATCTTTTATACATTTTCCCATAATTTACGCTCTAATCTAATTCTAACTTCTTTATTTTTATTTTAAAACTGAGCAGGTATATTCGTAACTCTTGCCAAAGTCCTGCATTCATCAAACATTCAAGTTCTATTCTCTCATTTGTTGTAAACAAAGGGATAAGCTTTCTCTTAAGCATATAGCTTTTTAAATTTTTTCATTGCAGAATCTGACTTTTTCTACATAAGTCACACAGCTAACACAATAACCCCAACTCCAGTGATAAAAGATTTTGCAATCCTTACAGAAGATGATAAAACAAAGCGTAAGTTCAAACACCACTACTATAATTAATCTATCAATAATGTATTTTACAAATCAGTATAGAAAGTACTTGATAATTACCCAATACACTCAGCTCAAGGCTACATGCAAGCCAGATTATAATTAAATATTCAGCAATTTTTAAAAGATACTAACTACATAGCCACAAATTCAAAAGACAGTCCACTGCATTAAGACTGCCTACCAATGAGGTACTAACAGAAAATGCTGACATTTATCGGCTTGTACTATCTGTCTGTATGAGTGAGCCATTTCCTCCACAATGTTCTGATGGTACATACTCTTTGATCTTAAATTTCTAAATATATAACAAGTTTCCTTTAAATATTCAAAATATTGCATATATTCTAGTACCCCTAAATTTGACATTATTTCTAAAGATATACATAGCTGTTAAGTGATTAGCCCAGAGTCATTCAAAAAGCAATAGAATTGGATCCAGCTTTTCTCCTGAATGCTTATTTAGCATTCTTTCCTGATTTAAGTTCAAATGCTCCAGGAAAAGTAAGGAAGGTTACTAGCACCAAAGAAAAAAATTCAGTAAGGTCTTGTGACAGACCTAGACGTCCCTTAAATATTTTCTTCCAATTGCTATCAAATAGCAATCTATCCTAAAGATATCAGAGAGGATATCTGCAAATTCAGAGAATTATCTTCTTCATGCTTGCTACTTTCACAGTCAGCTCCACTTTTGGCAAAACTCAGTAATGGCCTTGGAAAGAGCAGGGCATTTCAATTTTCCTGTCCTAACCTTATCTTTAAAGGATAAAGATACCCATTAACTAAACTGAACTGTAATAGACACCTTTTATATTTCCTACCATATTTAATTCTCGGACAAACCTTGTTAGGTAGCTATTATTGTCCAAATTTTTGGATTAGAATTTGAGCCTCCAAGAGATAAGTAACCTGCTTGAGATTCTTCAGCTACTTCCTTCCTGAGAGGCAAACAGTATGATTCTGAAACCTGAGTTGTTTTCACTGCATATCAATGCCACCTTCAAAGTCATTCACCTTACTCTCCATTGTCTGTCAAATCTAATATGGAGTTATTTATGAACTGGATGGGAGAAACCACCTCACTCAAGCCCTTTATTTTGGACAGGAAAGCACCAAGATCAGGGAGGTGAAATGCTTTGTCCCAGGACACACAACTAGTCAGTAACAAAGTCTAATCCCTCTCTGCAACAATACTGACATGGGAAAACAAAACAAAACAAAAAACACCCACAAATAGTAATCTTCAACCAGGCCTTTTAAAATATAATAAATTAAATGTAACAGTTCTCAAAATTTTCAGGTCCTAAATTTGTTAGGATAATTGGCTTTTAGAATTCTTCCTATACTAATGAATGTAATGTGTTTTAATGGCCTGGAATGAAGAAAAATAAACAGGTGATTAATGTTGCTAACATAAATTAAGGCTAAGGCAAACCCCTACTGTACAAAGTGGCATAAGCTGAGTCTACAAGAGTGGAAACCATGGGGGACAGTCATATCTGAATCTAAATCCAATTAAAATTACTTGGCTGGTAGCAACAGAACCCAGCTCAATACATTCGGAGGAAAACAGAATCCTATTAGAATTCGTATTCTTCAAACTGGCATTTACTAGGTCAATATACTCACACTCCTCCTTGTCAATTCAAAAATTAGGAACTATCACCTTCACGATCTTACCCACCCCTTTTTCACTGGGCACACAGAATGTTTACCTTCAAGATTTCCTAAGAATATATTTAGCTGACAAATACGGAATATCAGTGAGCTTGTATTTAAGAACCTTTTCTCTCTCCTAACAGGCTCTAATCCTATAAATCAGTAGGAGGTTGGTAATAGGCAGGAGACTTTCTTAATGAACACAGCAGTACTTTTAAATTCTAAGAAATAGAAGCCTGAAGACTCTGAAGGCATAAATAAGGAAACATCTGAGAAACAAAGCACATACAGCACAAGTCATCAGGTAATACAGGGGAGTGATATGATAGCGAATTTATGTGAATTCAACTATTGTGATGCACTTATATGACTTCAACCATACATTTTGCAAAGAGAGAACTGAATAATGCAGGCAAGTAGGTCCACCATTTCCCTGAATGAGTGTAGGTCCTGGTGTGAGGTGGAAAATGTCAATCTTCAGTACCTCATTCAGCGCGTGCTGAGGGCCTATGTGGGCTGACAGCGATTCAAGTGCTAAAAGACATATATGAACTCTACACATTCAACTAAAGAACTGGCAAACTGTTCAACAAAGTCCTGAAGGACAGTAAGATGGGTGACATGGGCTTATTTAGGAATGTGATGCTGGGATCCAATGCTGCGCATTCCTAAGGGATTCCCTCTGCCTAAGAATAGTCTGGTCTCTATGAGATCATCAGCACGTGCATGGCCTTGGGACTCTAAAACCTGTCTGTCCATAAGATGAGGTGCCACTGTACATGAAAGAAAAAAAAGTGGCCATCATTCTTTTTAACATTAATGTGCAAAAAGAAGACTGAGAAGTTTTGTGGGAGAGGGTGTAGGACTCATAAAGGTAGTCTCTGAATCCACTTTGAAGGTGATTCGGGTCAGCTTGCCATATGAACCACTTAATGTACGTTAATCAATGATAAAGTAAGTCTTGACTGGGTGAAAGAATTATGTCAGAGCTTCAAAAATTACCTAAAATGACTAGTAAACCAAACTTCCCCCAAAAGAATAACGGAGGGGGAAAAAGCACCCTCCGAAAAACAGGTCAAATTTGTCCTCTGTCAATCTACACAATCAGGGAGGAGACCTTCCAGTCAGGAAATGCTTCTACTTGCATGCAAGTCACTACCGCTAACTTCTGAGATCACTAACAATAAGCTGCTAAATACAAATTTCAAGATCTAAATCCAACATCTCCCCCCGACCCACCCAGCAATTAAACAATAGGCGAGAGAGAATTAGGTTAAAAAAAAAGATGTAATATGATTTCTACTTCTTTCCATTTGGGGGGACTGAGCGTAACTGCCATTCTGGCACTGACAAAAAATGCTGTTTGTACTTTACAGTGTGGTGAGCCAACAAGTCAGCTTGAGGCTGGGTGACTGGTTGGGACACGGCCTGGCTGCCCGAGGCCCTAAGGGCTCAGTCAGTACCCCCACTGACCTGTTAGCTCTGTGCACTTTAGTTGCGGAGCTGTGCTCCAGAAAAATTCAGTATGGACTGTTTTCCTACCAGAAATTCTCTGATTCTCTAGTACTACAAGTACTTTATCACCCAGACAGCCCTGCCAGAAAAGAACAGGACCAATTCTCAGTCTGATCTCTATCAATGAGGTCATTCTCTTACTCTGCACACTTGGCAAATGGAAATAAATCACCTACCCTCAGGAGATTTTCATGGCTCTCAAAACAAAATTTTAGGAGCATGATAAAACCATAAAGACTGAGAAGAGGCATGAGCCACGCACCTCACTAAAGACAGGTGGCAAAGTAATCATTATGGAAGCACGGTGGCTACTTTATTAAATTGTAAATTATTTTCAGTTCTCCTGGGCAAATAATAAAAAGTGACTCACTGTTTATTAACTTCAAGGATCCAATGAGACAAAGCATAAAAGCACAAAGAATAATACCTGGCATATATTAAGTGGTCAATAAATGTTATCTATTATCGTCATCCTCTTGATTGTTTGAACGTGGTAGGATCGGTGTAGCGGTTACTGGTCCGTGTGCTGCAGATACTGAGATTTGGTTTTGATCAGCATCCCCGACCCAGGCTGACCAAAATTCAACAAGAAACAATTACAGAAGAGACAACAACGCAGCTCAGCCTCCTGCAAATTGTATATACTGTTACAAAGAAATCAGATGTCCCTTTGGTCTCCAAATTGGCCCTGACCCATATTAACCGACATGAGGCAACTTAGGGCTTTACTTCTTAACATAAACTAAATTTCTTTATGAGTCATGTTTTATCTTTCTTTAGGAATTACTATTAAGGAGGCCCCATTTTAAACTGTATTTTTAAGTTTGTTCTGTATCTTAACCTATAGGATATCTCCCCATCTCCGAAGATCACCATTTAAGAAACAAACAGCCCAAAGATAGAGGATTAGGTAGTACTTTATTCATAAAATACATCATCAAAGAGCAGCATAAATACACTCACATGGCAGCAGTATTATTAAATAGTCACTACCATGCCAACCTAAAATTCCTGAGGAGGTGACTATTACGTAATTGATAACTGACTACATAGTACTCACTCTCAAAGCTAAGAAATATATAGGGGCACCTGCCTGGGTGGCTCAGTCACTTGGGAGTCCAACTCTTGCTGATCTCAGGGTCATGAGATCGAGCCCCGTGTGGGGCTCTGTGTTCAGTGGGGAGTCTGCTCAACATTCTCTCTCCCTCCCCCTCAGCGCCTCCCCCCCACTCTCTCTCAAATAAATAAATAAAATCTTAAAAAAAAGAAATATATAAATTATTCTACTCATCTGTCTAGAGCAAAAAGGCTTGACAAATTTACATAGTTCGATCAAACTACTTTAGGTACATGCTTACAATTTTCTTACTTTCTTCTACTTTAGAATCGAAAGAAGTCAGTTCACCTTACAATCAGTTGAAAGTAGGAAAAAAATGGCCAAATTAAAATGGGGATGAAAATCTTGAGCATCAGCTAATGAGGCAGAAAAACTTCTGGTTTCTCATTTTAAAACAAAACCATCCTGTAGCTAGCAACCTATTTTTCGTGGACTATTTCTTCTCTTATTACAGCATTAACAGTTAAATGATACCATCCTCCTCTTCTTTTAACCCAAAAGGATAATCACAGTATGGCTGCCTCAAAGGAGTGTTTTGAGGCTCAATATTTGCAAAGAATTTTTAGCCCTGTAGCTGAAAGCTACTAAGTAAATACAAAGAATGGTCAAATAAAAGCAAAGATGATTTAACATCGTAGAAAATTACATTGATAATTGGCATATTGCCATGCTACCCCTGTGGACTTGTTCTTTCAAGAGCACATACTCTATGAAAGGTCACTGTGGGTGAAAAAAAAAATCCCACAGGGAGTTCAAGTAGCCTACAAGGCAATATTAGCAATTACGGAAGCAGTATTCTTCCTCTGTATTCGTTTGGGAATCCTTTCTACTAATTAAGAGAAAAAGGAACAGTGATTTGTTAAAAATGATGCCTACAGATAATTCAATCTCAATGGTTACAAACTAGAATATGGTAATACTGAACAATATTTTTTTAAAGAGCAAACTATTATATGAGTTATCAAGCCAGTACTCAACTATCGTTCAAGATAATATATTCCTCAAAATATTTTCCAGGATAACTTATGTTCCTAACACAGGGTTAAACCACAGCATTGCAAATTCAAATTCAATTAATATTAGGAACCTTCTATGTGAGGCTCACTCTAATAGGCATTTCACTGACATTATCTCAATTAATTCTATCAATAATCCTAACAGACAGGTATTACCAGCCACATTTTCAAATTGGGAATTTGCTGCAGAAAGATTCAGGTTCTTGCCCACATTCTAAGAATTTAAACTCAGTTTTGTCACTTTCAATACACTGTCCCATCCGTTGTGTCGGACTAGGGTCTCTTCTGGCTGTGCCAATAATCCACTGACAGATTATTTGGCCTCACTGGGCCTGAGTTTTCTCATCAATAAACTCAGAAGCTTGAAATATTCCTAAAGTCGAGGTGCCTGGGTGTCCGACTGTTGTTTTTGGCTCAGGTGATGATCTCAGGGTCGTGAGATCAAGCCCCCTGCATCGGTCTCAGTGGGGACTCTGTTTGAGATTCTCTCCCTCTCCCTCTCCCTTTGCCCCTCCCCCAGGTCACACTCTTTTGCTCTCTCTCTCAAATAAATAAATCTTAAAGAAAAAAATCCCTGAAGTTGGTTTCCCTTATTCTCTTTCTTGATCTCTCTCTCTCTCAAATTTATTGTTTTAATACAATTCAAGGGCTCCTAATGCATGCAGAGTTGTGCAACCATTACCACTATCTAATTCCAGAACATTTCATCACCCCAAAAACAAACTCAAAATCTTTAAGCTGTCACTCCTCCACCTTCCCTCCCCCAGCCCCTGGCAACTGCTATCTGCTTGCTGTTTCTATGGATCTGCTTAACCTGGATATTTTATATAAATGGAATCACATAATATATAACCTTTCGTGTCTGGCTTCTGTTAGTAAACAAACGTCTTTGAGGTTTATCTACACTGTAGCATGTATCAGTACCTCGTTCCTTCTTATGGCTCATTAATACTCCATTGTATGTATAAAACCATACATTATTTATCCATTCATCCACTGATGGGACATTTGGGACCTTTTGGCTACAGAGACTAGTACTGCTATCAACATGCACATACATGTAATTACTTGAGTCCTTCTGGGTATATATCTAGGACTGGAGTTGCAGAGTCATATGATAATTCTGTGTTTGAATTTCTGAGGAACTAACAAAGTATTTTCCACAGTGGCTCAACCCCACCAGCAATTATGAGGGTCCTAATATCTCCCCATCCTTACCCACACCTATATTCTTTCTTTCTCTTCCTTCCTTCCTTTTCTTTGTAATTATAGCCAACCCAGTGAGGGTGAGGTGATACCTCACTGCAGTTTTGATTTGCATTTGCCTAATGACTAATGATGCTGAGTATCTTTTCATGAGCTTGGTGGCCATTTGTATAACTTCTCTGGAGAAATGTCTATCCAAGTCCTTCGGATATTTTTTATTTGAGTTGGCTTTTTGTTGTTGAGTTGCAGGAGTTCTTCAAATACTTTAGATACAAATCCGTTAGCAGATATATGATGTGCAAATATTTTCTCCCATTCTTTAGGTTATCTTTTCATTTTCTTCATAATGTCCTTGATGCACAAAAGTTTTTAATTTTGATGAGTCTAATTTATCTTTTTTCTTTTGCTGTTCGTGTTTTTGATGTCATATCTAACAATTTGTTGCCAAATCCACCTAAGATATTTTCTTGCTGGAAATTCTATAAGCCTTTACAGTTCCATAAATACAGTTGTACCTGAATAACTCTCTTTGTTTTACTGCTGAGAATTACAAAAGGGTGATTTTGGACTATTCATTATATTGTCCTTATTAAGGAAGTGGCAGCATTTTAAGTTTGGATAAGATTACCCTGTTAAGATGGATGAGCTGGAACTCCTTGAGATAAAATTGGTTATCTCTAAAGAAACTATACTTCTCCATTATAAAGAAGAAAGGAAGAGGAAGGAATAGAAAGAGGGAGAGGAAGAGAGGAAGGAAGGAAGCAAATTCTGTTTGAGAACGTCATATACACACACACAAATTTAAAAAACATTCGAACATGCACCCCAATGTTTATAGCATTATCTACAAGAGCCAAATTATGGAAATAGCCCAAATGTCCATTGACTGATGAATGTGTGTATATATATGCAATGTAATATTACTCAGCCATAAAAAAGAATGAAATCTTGCCACTTGCGACAACATGGATGGAACTACAGAGCATTATGCTAAGCAAAATAAGTCAGTCCGAGAAAGACAAATACCATATAATTTGACTCATATGTGGAATTTAAGAAAAAAAAAACAAATGAGCAAAGGGAGAAAAAAAAGAGAGACTGAGGCAAACCAAGAAACAGACTCAACTATAGAGAATACACTGATGGTCACCAGAGGGGAAGGGGTTGGGGGGATGGGAGAAATAGGTGATGGGGAATAAGGAGAGCACTTATGATAAGCACCATGTGTTGTTATACAACCGTTGAATCACTATACTGTACACCTGAAACTAATATTACACTGTATGTTAACTGACTGGAATTTAAATAAAAATGTATAAAATAAAATAAAAATAAATATAATTTTAAAAAGACATTCCAGGGCGCCTGCGTGGCTCAGTTGGTTAAGCGACTGCCTTCGGCTCAGGTCATGATCCCAGGGTCCTGGGATCGAGTCCCGCATCGGGCTCCCTGCTCGGCGGGGGGCCTGCTTCTCCCTCTCCCACTCCCCCTGCTTGTGTTCCTGCTCTCGCTGTCTCTGTCTCTGTCAAATAAATAAATAAAATCTTTAAAAAAAAAAAAAAAAAGACATTCCAAACTATATGTCCAAACATGATAATCTCTGGAAAAGAGAGATTACCCTGCAATTAAAATTCATTAGTCTAGCAGTTACTTGAATTTTAACACATGTAGCATTTCTAAGATCCACTTCCCTTACTTTAACTAGCCAACATGCTAATATCTATCAAAAGGTTTAAATATGGCTTCAAAAGGAAAGGTACTGCTGAAGGGTTACTAGAAAAATAAACCCTCTTTACCAAAAAAAGAAAAATAAGAAGATGGAATATATAAACAACAGAATACTCTGCAGCCATTTAAAATGATGTTGCTGAGTGAAAGTTCATCTACTGACAATGAAATATGTTTGTAATGTAATGCTCTATGGTGGGAAAAAAAATTTATAATAAATGTACGACTTGGCAAGCCATATACCAATTGAATATCTCATTCAAAATTATTATCTTTAGGTAGGATTGCAGCTACGTTTTATTTTCTTACATTTGCTAATTTTTCTACAATGTAAATTACTTGTATAAATTTAGAAAAGTACAAAAGACTTTTTAGTTCCTTAAAAAAACAAAATTTATAAACAAGAATTTCTTTTTAACACATTCACTTCTTATTATATTTTATCTGCACCCCATGTATGTCACTTCTCAGCGATGTGTTTTGGTTAACTAACCACAACCACAGCAACAAATAACCAGTGTTTCACTGATGTTATAACAGCACAGTTCCTGAGCATAAGCAAATTTTATGTATCTAAACTCCAGATAATAACAAAACAATTTTTAAAAACAAAATATGACATTGTAAAAAGCGCATATAGTCTGTTATGTCATTCATTAGACAGGGATCAAAACTTTTCAGAAACAAGTTATCAAGATTTTCAGAAATGGGATTATATTCTGTCTCTTGTTTCTGCTGGAGCAAGAGGTGGGGTAAGTGGTAAGAGGAGGATAACACTGTTTCCCCAGCCCCTACCGCTACCTCCTTGTTCATCTAAAAGCCCTAGTTAGAAGATGTTCCCACTGCTTATGAATTTCATTCCCCATTATAGAAGGGAACTGAATGTGACTACTCTCTGTGCACTGACTCTCAGACATGTCATCCAAAGACAGACCAAAAACAGAACTGGTGATGCCGAGTTGCTGCTACATACAAACAAATAACTAGCCACAGGGGCGGAGCAAGATGGCGGAGGAGTAGGAGACCTGGATTTCGTCTCTTCTCAGGAATTCAGCTGGATAGGGATCAAACCAATCTGAACACCTACGAACTCAACAAGAGATCGAAGAAAAGAAGAGCAACAACTCTCTGAACAGAAGAGCGACCACTTTCTAGAAGGTAGGACATGCGGAGAAGTGAATCCGAGGCGATATTCGGGAGGATAGACAGCGGGGGAGGGGGCCTCCTTCGGCCGCTTCTGGCAAGTGATAGAGCCGCGGAGCACAAAATCGGAACTTTTAGAAGTCTGCTCCGCTGAGGGACGTCACTCCGGTGGCTAAGCGGGGGGTGGAATCCTCGCGGGACAGTGTGGTCTCAGGACCCTCGGGGTCACAGAAAGACCGGGGGTGCCTGAGTGTGGCAGAGCTCCCAGGTATCAGAGCAGGGAAGCCGGCTGCAGAGATGGAGCCGAGGCGTGGGCTCTCAGCTCGGGGTTGTCATAAACCATGATCTGCGGCACAGTCTGGCCCCTGCTCCTCCAGCAGGGACCCAACGAGCAGCAGATCTGGGGAGACTCCCTTTTCTCCCCCGGGAGGAGAGGTGCGGGAGCACACCACAGGGAATTGCTGGGTTTGGAGACTCCACATGGGGTCGGGTGCCAGAGATAGAAACGCACGGTCACAGGCCGGGTGAGCACGGAGTGTGGCTGGAGACCGGGAAGATGGGAGTGACTGACTCCTTTTCTCTGGGGACGCACTGAGGAGCGGGGCCCTGAGTTCTCGGCTCCCCCAGGGTGGATTGGGAAGCCACCATTTTCACTCTCCGCCTCCAAAGCTGTACGGAAAGCTTGAAGGGAACAAAAGCTCCGGAGAGCAAACCCCAGCAGATTACTTAGTCGGGACCAGCAAGGGCGGGGCAATTCCGCCTCTGGCAAAGACATCTGGGAACCACGGCAACAGGCCCCTCCCCAGAAGATCAGCGAGAACAGCCAGCCAAGACCAAGTTTACCGATCAATGAGAACGGCAGAACTCCAGCGCTAGGGGAATACTGCACATAGAATTCATGGCTTTTTTACCATGATTCTTTAGTCTTTCAAAGTTAATTTTTTTTTTAACTGTCTTTTTTTTTTTTTTGAATTTTTCTTTTTCCCTTTTTCAACCAACATCTTATCAATCCCTTTTTAAAAAAAAAACATTTTTATTATCATTTTTATTTTTCATTTTTAGAGTCATATTCTATCCCTTCATAGTAGTTACCCATATTTTTGGCATATATATATAAGTTGTACTCTCTTTAAAATTTTGAGAGAGTTTCTTCTAACAGATCAAAATATACCCTAAATCTCTATTGTATGGTTTTTTTCTACTCCCCTGCCTGATCACATTCTCTCCCTTTTTTTTCTCTCTTTTTTTAAATCCTCTTCCTTCTTTTTTCAAACAACTTAAGAGTTCCTTTTATAAAATTTTTTATAAGTTCCATCTTTACAGTCATATTCCATCCCTTCATCATATCAACCCTTATTTTTGTACATATATAAGTTTTTCTTTCTTTAAAATTTTGGGAGGCACTTTCTTCTAACAGACCAAATATACCCAAAATCTAGTGTGTGGCACTGATCTATATACCAGCCTGATCATATGTGATCACATTCTGGTTTTTTTTGTTGTTTTTTTTCTGTTTTTGTTTTTATCTTTATCTTTATCTTTTCCTTTTTTTTTTCTTTTTCTTTTTTCTCTCTTTCCCTTTCTTTTCCCACTGCTTCAGGTCTTTTCTGATTTGTTTAGAGTATATTTTCTGGGAACGTGGTTACCCTGTTAGCATTTTGTTCTCTCATTCATCTATTCTCCTCTGGACAGAATGACAAGACGGAAAAAATCACCTCAACAAAAAGAACAAGAGGTAGTACCAACTGCCAGGGACCTACTCAATACGGACATTAGTACGATGTCAGATCTAGAGTTCAGAATCATCACTTTAAAGATACTAGCTGGGCTTGAAAAAAGCATGGAAGTTATTAGAGAAACCCTTTCTGGAGAAGTAAAAGAACTAAAATCTAACCAAGTCGAAATCAAAAAGGCTATTAATGAGGTGCAATCAAATATGGGGGCGCTAACTGCTAGGATAAATGAGGCAGAAGAGAGAATCAGTGATATAGAAGACCAAATGATGGAAAATAAAAAAGCTGAGAAAAAGAGAGATAAACAACTACTGGATCATGAGGGCAGAATTCGAGAGATAAGCGATACCCTAAGATGAAACAACATTAGAATAATTGGGATCCCAGAAGAAGAAGAAAGAGAGAGAGGGGCAGAAGGTATATTGGAGCAAATTATAGCAGAGAACTTCCCTAATTTGGGGAAGGACACAGGCATCAAAATCCAAGAAGCACAGAGAACCCCTCTCAAAATCAATAAAAATAGGTCAACACCCCGACATCTAATAGTAAAACTTACGAGTCTCAGAGACAAAGAGAAAATCCTGAAAGCAGCTCGGGAGAAGAGATCTGTAACCTACAATGGTAGAAACATTAGATTGGCAACAGACCTATCCACAGAGACCTGGCAGGCCAGAAAGGACTGGCAGGATATATTCAGAGCACTAAATGAGAAAAATATGCAGCCAAGAACACTATATCCAGCTAGGCTGTCATTGAAAATTGAAGGAGACATAAAAAGCTTCCAGGACAAACAAAAACTAAAGGAATTTGCAAACACGAAACCAGCCCTACAAGAAATCTTGAAAGGGGTCCTCTAAGCAAAGAGAGAGCCTAAAAGCAACATAGACCAGAAAGGAACACAGACAATATACAGTAACAGTCACCTTACAGGCAATACAATGGCACTAAATTCCTATCTTTCAATAGTTACCCTGAATGTAAATGGACTAAATGCCCCAATCAAAAGACACAGGCTATCAGATTGGATTAAAAAACAAGACCCATCAATATGCTGTCTGCAAGAGACTCATTTTAGACCCAAAGACACCCCCAGATTGAAAGTGAGGAGGTGGAAAACCATTTACCATGCTAATGGACACCAAAACAAAGCTGGGGTGGCAATCCTTATAACAGACAAATTAGATTTTAAACCAAAGACTGTAATAAGAGATGAGGAAGGACACTATATCCTACTTAAAGGGTCTATCCAACAAGAAGATCTAACAATTGTAAATATCTATGCCCCTAACATGGGAGCAGCCAATTATATAAGGCAATTAATAACAAAAGCAAAGGGGGCGCCTGGGTGGCTCAGTTGGTTAAGCGGCTGCCTTCGGCTCAGGTCATGATCCTGGAGTCCCGGGATCAAGTCCCGCATCGGGCTCCCTGCTCGGCAGGGGGTCTGCTTCTCCCTCTGACCCTCTTCCCGCTCGTGCTTTCTGTCTCTCATTCTCTCTCTCTCAAATAAATAAATAAAATCTTTAAAAAAAAAATAAAAGCAAAGAAACACCTCGACAACAATACAATAATAGTGGGGGACTTTAACACCCCCCTCACTGAAATGGACAGATCGTCTAAGCAAAAGATCAACAAGGAAATAAAGACTTTAAATGACACACTGGACCAAATGGACTTCACAGACATATTCAGAACATTCCATCCCAAAGCAACAGAATACACATTCTACTCTAGTGCCCATGGAACATTCTCCAGAATCGATCACATCCTAGGTCATAAATCACGTCTCAACCGGTACCAAAAGACTGGGATCATTCCCTGCCTATTTTCAGACCACATTGCTTTGAAACTAGAACTCAATCACAGAGGAAAGTCAGAAAGAACTCAAATACATGGAGGCTAAAGAGCATCCTACTAAAGAATGAATGGGTCAACCAGGAAATTAAAGAAGAAGTAAAAAAAGTCATGGAAACCAATGAAAATGAAAACACAACTGTTCAAAATCTTTGAGATGCGGCAAAGGCAGTCCTAAGAGGAAAGTGTATAGCAATACAAGCCTTTCTCAAGAAACAAGAAAGGTCTCAAGTACACAACCTAACCGTACACCTAAAGAAGCTGGAGAAAGAACAGCAAATAAAGCCTAAACCCAGCAGGAGAAGAGAAATAATAAAGATCAGAGCAGAAATCAATGAAATAGAAACCGAAAGAACAGTAGAACAGATCAATGAAACTAGGAGCTGGTTCTTTGAAAGAATCAACAAGATTGATACACCCCTGGCCAGACTTATCAAAAAGAAAAGAGAAAGGACCCAAATCAACAAAATCATGAATGAAAGAGGAGAGATCACAACCAACACCAAAGAAATACAAACAATTAGAACATATTATGAGCAACTCTATGCCAGCAAATTAGATAACCTGGAAGAAATGGATGCATTCCTAGAGATGTATCAACTACCAAAACTGAACCAGGAAGAAACAGAAAACCTGAACAGACCTATAACCACTAAGGAAATTGAAGCAGTCATCAAAAATCTCCCAACAAACAAAAGCCCAGGGCCAGATGGTTTCCCAGGGGAATTCTACCAAACATTTAAAGAAGAATTAATACCTGTTCTTCTGAAACTGTTCCACAAAATAGAAATGGAAGGAAAACTTCTGAACTCATTTTATGAGGCCACCATTACCTTGATCCCAAAACCAGACAAAGACCCCATCAAAAACGAGAACTACAGACCAATATCCCTGATGAACATGGATGCAAAAATTCTCACCAAAATACTAGCCAATAGGATCCAACAATACATTAAAAGGATTATTCACCACGACCAAGTGGGATTTATCCCTGGGCTGCAAGGTTGGTTCAACATCCGCAAATCAATCAACGTGATACAATACATTAACAAAAGAAAGAACAAGAATCACGTGATCCTCTCAATAGATGCAGAAAAAGCATTTTACAAAGTACAGCATCCTTTCTTGATCAAAACTCTTCAGAGTATAGACATAGAGGGTACATACCTCAATATCATAGAAGCCATCTATGAAAAACCTACAGCGAATATCATTCTCAACGGGGAAAAACTGAGAGCTCTCCCCCTAAGGTCAGGAACGCAGCAGGGATGTCCACTATCACCACTGCTGTTCAACATAGTATTAGAAGTCCTAGCCACAGCAATCAGACAACAAAAAGAAATAAAAGGCATCCAAATTGGCAAAGAAGAAGTCAAACTCTCACTCTTTGCAGATGATATGATACTTTATGTGGAAAACCCAAAAGACTCCACCCCAAAACTGCTAGAACCCATACAGGAATTCAGTAAAGTGGCAGAATATAAAATCAATGCACAGAAGTCAGTGGCATTCCTATACACCAACAACAAGACAGAAGAAAGAGACATTAAGGAGTCAATCCCATTTACAATTGCACCCAAAACCATAAGATACCTAGGCATAAATCTAACCAAAGAGGCAAAGGATCTGTACTCAGAAAACTATAAAATACTCATGAAAGAAATTGAGGAAGACACAAAGAAATGGAAAAACGTTCCATGCTCATGGATTGGAAGAACAAATATTGTGAAGATGTCAATGCTACCTAGAGCGATCTACACATTCAATGCAATCCCCATCAAAATACCACCCACTGTTTTCAAAGAAATGGAACAAAGAATCCTAAAATTTGTATGGAACCAGAAAAGACCCCAAATAGCCAGAGGAATGTTGAAGGGGAAAAGCAAAGCTGGCGGCATCACAATTCCAGACTTCCAGCTCTATTACAAAGCTGTCATCATCAAGACAGTATGGTACTGGCACAAAAACAGACACATAGATCAATGGAACGGAATAGAGAGCCCAGAAATGGACCCTCAACTCTATGGTCAACTCATCTTTGACAAAGCAGGAAAGAATGTCCAATGGAAAAAAGACAGTCTCTTCAACAAATGGTGTTGGGAAAATTGGATAGCCACATGCAGAAGAATGAAACTGGACCATTTCCTTACACCACACACAAAAACAGACTCCAAATGGTTGAGAGACCTCAATGTGAGCAGGAGTCCATCAAAATCCTAAAGGAGAACACAGGCAGCAACCTCTTCGACCTC
Source organism: Neomonachus schauinslandi (assembly GCF_002201575.2). NCBI lineage: Eukaryota > Metazoa > Chordata > Mammalia > Carnivora > Phocidae > Neomonachus > Neomonachus schauinslandi. The sequence goes on along the minus strand of NC_058409.1, from coordinate 9,703,409 downwards.
AGCCGCAGCAACTTCTTCCTAGAAACATCGCCAAAGGCAAGGGAAGCAAGGGCAAAAATGAACTATTGGGACTTCATCAAGATAAAAAGCTTTTGCAAAGCGGGCGCCTGGGTGGCTCAGTTGGTTAAGGGACTGCCTTCGGCTCAGGTCATGATCCTGGAGTCCCGGGATCGAGTCCCGCATCGGGCTCCATGCTCGGCAGGGAGTCTGCTTCTCCCTCTCCCGCTCCCCCCTCTTGTGCTCTTTCTCTCTCTCACTCTCTCTCTCAAATAAATAAAATCTTAAAAAAAAAAAAAGCTTTTGCAAAGCAAAGGAAACAGTCAACAAAACCAAAAGACAACCGACAGAATGGGAGAAGATATTTGCAAATGACATATCAGATAAAGGGCTAGTATCCAAAATCTATAAAGAACTTATCAAACTCAACACCCAAAGAACAAAGAATCCAATCAAGAAATGGGCAGAAGACATGAACAGACATTTTTCCAAAGACATCCAAATGGCCAACAGACACATGAAAAAGAGCTCAATATCGCTCGTCATCAGGGAAATCCAAATCAAAACCTCAATGAGATACCACCTCACACCAGTCAGAATGGCTCAAATTAACAAGTCAGGAAATGACACATGTTGGCAGGGATGCAGAGAAAGGGGAACCCTCCTACACTGTTGGTGGGAATGCAAGCTGGTGCAGCCACTCTGGAAAACAGTATGGAGGTTCCTCAAGCAGTTGAAAATAGAGCTACCATATGATCCAGCAATTGCACTACTGGGTATTTACCCCAAAGATACAAAAGTAGGGATCCGAAAGGGTACATGCACCCCGATGTTTACAGCAGCAATGTCCACAATAGCCAAACTGTGGAAAGAGCCAAGATGTCCATCGACAGATGAATGGATAAAGAAGATGTGGTATATATATACAATGGAATATTATGCAGCCATCAAAAGGAATGAGATCTTGCCATTTGCAACGACGTGGATGGAACTGGAGGGTATTATGCTGAGCAAAGTAAGTCAAACAGAGAAAGACATGTATCATATGACCTCACTGATACGAGGAATTCTTAATCTCAGGAAACAACCTGAGGGTTACTGGAGTGGGGGGTGGGGTGGGAGGGATGGGGTGACTGGGTGATAGACACTGGGGAGGGTATGTGCTCTGGTAAGCGCTGTGAATTGTGCAAGACTGTTGAATCTCAGATCTGTACCTCTGAAACAAATAATGCAATATATGTTAAGGAAAAAAAAAAAGAAGAAGAAGATAGCAGGAGGGGAAGAATGAAGGGGGGGAAATCGGAGGGGTAGACGAACTATGAGAGATGATGGACTCTGAAAAACAAACTGAGGATTCTAGAGGGGAGGGGGGTGGGAGGATGGGTTAGCCTGGTGGTGGGTATTGAGGAGGGCACATTCTGCATGGAGCACTGGGTGTTATGCACAAACAATGAATCATGGAACACTACATCTAAAACTAATGATGTAATGTACAGGGATTAACATAACAATAAAAAAATATCGTCCAAAAAAAAATTTTGGAAACAAAGTCCTCTGATCTATTCATATTCCAGACATAGGTTTACAATACCTTTCAATTGGCTTGCAAGAGTAACTCTTTGACAGTACATTTATTGGCTGAATTTTGATAAAACTGCATAATTGGTGGATGGAAATGAGTATTAGGACCTAGTAATGCATTTTTGGTGCATTTTAATACTACATTACTTTGTGAGACTCTTTTTTCAGCTATGATGATGAATAAAACCTTTTTTCAAAAAAAAAAAAAACTAGCCACAGACTCCGTGTGACAAGGCACCTGGGGACCGCCACGTTTCCAAGTAAGAAGGCGGGTGACCCAAGATCTGAGGATCCGATTAAATCCTTAAAGCACTTTGTATATAGGATATGAGACTTTTTTAAAGATTACATAATGGTGGATGATAAGTATGAAGGACAGTGGAAAAGCTAAAAAAAAAGAAAAAATAGATTTTATATGTGAACATATTAGAAAAACCTTTATTTCCCCAACACCACACAGTCAAAAGTGCCCAATAATTTGCTCTGAGAGGAGAAATATCTTATATAATAAAAGTGACTCCTCTTCTTCATATAAGTTTAATTTCCTCTAAATGATTCTCATATAAAGAAAAAATTTGAAAGGAACACAATTTACATAATCCATTAAAGATATATTTAAGCATTCATATAGCAACCTCACCCCAAAAGTGCTTAAAAGTCTCATTTAAACTAGGCCAGGAGGGGCACCTGGGTGGCTCAGTTGGTTAAGTGTCTGCCTTTGGCTCAGGGCATGATCCCAGAGTCCTGGGATCGAGCCCCGCATCAGGCTCTGTGCTCAGCAGGGAGCCTGCTTCTTCTCTTTTCCCTCTGCCTCTTCCCCAGCTTGTGTGCTCTCTCTCTCTCAAATAAATAAATAAAATCTTAAAAATAAATAAATGAACTAGGCCAGGAAAGAAAAGTGTTTGTCAACTCCAACTCCTTTTTGTGCCAAAATTATTAGGACTGATTCAATATTCAACAATGCAATTTACTCACAAGAAAATTTAATCTAGCTATCTTTACTGTGTCCTGAATCTAAAATTTATAATACTGGGGATGCCTTGGTGGCTTAATCAGTTAAGCATCTGCCTTCGGCTCAGGTCATGATCCCAGGGTCCTGGGATCGGATCCCACATCGGGCTCCTTGCTCAGCAGGGAGCCTGCTTCTCCACTGGCCTGCCACTCACCCTACTTGTGCTCTCTCTCTCTGACAAATAAATAAATAAAATCTTTAAAAAATATAAAAATAAAATAAAATTTATAATGCCATCCCAAAACTAGAATACTAGATTTAGAAAATAATTCAGAAAATCACCAATGATGTTCAAAAGCCAATAAATTCAATTGAGATATAAAACGTTCAAATCAATTTTAACTGATTTCTTGCTACAGTATCATTGGTATAGACGGCCCCTTAGGAACTACTCCAGTATTTTCCAGATGCTTGGGTATATCGTCAACCAAGGAAGCAACAGATCAAGGAGTAGGCACTGGCCACACATTAAGAACCCTACGTACGATACAGAGCAAATCTTCATGTATTTGGACCACGTCAGTTTCCAAGTGGATGCAGGGGTAAAAGTTCAGACAAGATCAGATATTAGGTTTCAGTTTTACCTTACTTCTCCCTCTTAAAGGATATGCTATACACCAGACCAAGCCATACAAGTCTGAAGATTCAAATGAAAAAGTCCGTCAGTGATCCTGGAACTAATGTGTCCATCTGAGGGTCCTCTGTACCACAAACTACTCTAGGGAGGCTATGGCCCAGGGTTCTAGCTCTGTTTCCAGCCGGTTCCTCTCCATCACCCCACCCCCAACACACATCATAGCCTCACTTTCCAACTGACCTGATTTAGAATCACTCCCGTGTGTGGCCGGGGGTGGGGGGGGGCATCCTTTCTCCCTTTCTCCCCTCATCTGAAAACACTGGGCAAAGATGAAACCCTGATTAAATCCAATTATCCACCTATTCCATCTCTATACCAGAGCAACTAAAAATGGATCAAGAAAAATGTGCAACCTTCTAACAGTTCTCATCTTAAATCCATGGCCACAAATCTCAAATGGGCAACCAGCACTGTTCAACACAGTGAAGTAGACTAAAATACCTAGTTTGTTCATTTTCCCCGTATCCAAAAATACTCTTTCATACTTTCTCCTCTGTTCTCAAGCCTCCTGGACCTACCCACTCTCCCAACGAATGACTGCATGGAGAAAACAGAAGCAGAGACCCAACTTTTTCTTCTAACACCCAAAACTACCTACCTCACCCACACTCTTCCTTACTTCCTATTACAACAAATCATATGTTCCCACTCCTATCATAGTCCAACCCTTCCATTCGTGCTCTGGATCTCACTTCTCACTTTCTCAAGGAAATGATAGCCCTCTCTGTCCTGCATTATTGATTTTTCCCCTGAGGGATCTGCAGGATACCAACCTCCCCACTCTCTTCGGTACTCACTAAATCCACACCCCCTACACTGACTATCCTATCTCTGTGCTTCTTGAAAGAGTTACTTAGATGGTGGCTTTCACTCCGTGTCCCCATATTCTCTCCTCAGTTTAATCCAATCAGGTTTCTACTTCCTCTCAAATGTAACTGAGATTACAATTGTCAAAGTTATCAGAGAAGTCCATCGAATCAAATCCCTCACTCACCTGTCTGTTCTCTTTCCTGACCCCTCAATAGCATTCGATACTGCCTTCCATTTAAACATCTCCTCCTGGCCCCAGACAGTGATCATCACTGATCTCCATGTCACTAAATTTATTTTTTTTTTACCACTGAGTAGTGATTATAAGTTCAGGCTATTGAGTCAGATGGACCTGGATTCAAATCTTGGCTCTATCACTTTCTAGGACCCAACCTAGTTAATGATATTTAACCACTAAGCAAGCTAGGGGAAATATTAGTACCTAATTCATAGCTGTGAGGGTGAAATTAGGTAATTTATTTTTTCTCTTTTACCTCTTAGCAGCATGTGACATAATTCACTCTCCAAGAAATGTTCTTCCTTTGGTCTCTGGCTGCTCCTTCCCAATCACTGTCATAAGCTCTACTTGCCTTTTAAATTTAGGAACTCATAAATTTCTATACTCTGTCCCTAAGTGATTGATCTCCTCCATTCTTATGACTGAAACTATAATCTAAACCTCAATGATCTCCAAATCTCAATTTCTAGTCTATAATTTTTCCCAAGCCCCAGATTGCCAACCATCTCCACCTGGATATCACAGCTATGTCATGCTCCACACACCTCAAAAGATAAGTCTCTATACTTTTTCATGTGCTCTTTCCCTCACCTGAAACTCCCCCGCCTGTCACAGTATCTAACTCCTTGCTGTCAGTTTCCAGAGCTCCATATATTTCCTCTTTTGTAATAGTCACTAAACTTCTATTTACTGGCTTGCTAGAACAGAAGCTCCATGATGAAAAATAAGACCTCTCCATCTCAGTAATACCTTGTCTAGTGTCTCTAACATAGGAAATGTTTAATAAATATTTCTTGAATGGAATTTGAGCTATTTAAAGTTACTGCTTATTCAATTTATGAAACTGCATTTTATTTGCTCAGTTGTCTAACTCATTGTAAACACTTTTATTTCAAAATACTCAAACCATGGGTTTCCATTACTGTCATTTCTAATCCATAAAAATACATCAAACAAAATTTAAAGGTATTTCTAAATATATTCTATTATGCCTGTGAAATACTATAATTATCAATTGCCTCTGGATATAGAAAGTTAAAAAGGTTACAAAGCTAGGAAAGACAAACAAGGGTGATATTATTTGTTTCCCTACTTTGGAATCCCACAACATTTTTAAAAAGAATGTTAGTAAAAAGATGATATTTTAATTCTGAGATGCATGAACTTTCTGGAGTATTTTTAAAAAGGATTTTCTCCTCCAAGGCTCTTTTATCATTTCCTCCACATGAATCCTCAATTCTATCACACTCTAATTGTGTATTGTGTATATTCTGCTTATCTTTACCTATCAAAGATAGTGTCCAAAACAGTATTTCTTTTAGCTTATAAAGTCCTATCATGGATAAATGCAGCGTTTCCATTAGGGAGCCTGAAATATGAAAAAAGTTTACATACACACACACACGCACACACACACGCGCACTCTCACACAGATACAAGGGGGCTCACTGTGATATCAAGGAGCTATAATATATCATCAGAACACATCGAGGTACATCAACATAAAGTCTTTTAGAAAGTCCAATTGACCACAAAACTAAAAAAATAATCTAAATTGAGGAAAAATATTTTGTATTGCTCTTATGTAGAAAACATGACACTTGAAGGACACTATCATTGAGAAATTGATTACAATGAAAAAGGATATAAAACAAAGTTAAGAATCAGAAAACTAGAGCCACAAAGCTTTAGGGATACTTAAATAAATTCAATTCCAAAGAACCAGGCTTTGTTCTCAGAGTATCTGGGCAATTATCTCACAAATAAGGGCTGTCTGTATTTTCTCTAACTTCTGGAGTATTTGATCAAATTGCTTCTGCATATTCTATAATAAAATAAAACACATATAACGAAAGCTTGTTTAATTTGTACACTACTGGAATACAGAAATTATAAAATAGAGGGCTCTCTAATATTACAGAAGTACCTGAGCTTTTCACTGGTCTCCTAAAACTATCCAAAGTAATTAATTAACTAGTTATCTAAGAACCTATATTTGAGATAGTAATGTTATACCTTTCTCCAAAAGCTCTTAAATCCTTTGGATGCAACCTTTGAGTTTCTGCGTGTGTTTGCAAAATAATTATGGAAAGCCATTTATGAAACTAAGAAGATCTCTTTTTTAGGTTAGACCTTTCATCTACTAATTATACTCCTGGGGAATAACCCTATATACCAAGGAGGCTTCATTCATTCATTTATTCATTCATCGATCATTCAGTAAATGTTTGTTGAGCACCTACTCAATATACACAAAGATGTTTATCACAATTAACAGGAAAATACTGGAAACAAACCTATTACCTGACAATAGAGGAACTGTTAGAAAATCATAGTATGTCATAGCCAAAGCACGATGCAGTCATTTAAAATACATCATGGTGAGTTTGAAGCAATATGGAAAAGCGTTTGCAGAGTTATGTGAAAAAAGCAGTTATACATAAAATCAAAGAATTCATATGATCCCCTCTCAAAATAAAGAGAATAAACACCAAAATAAAAGAGATCAAATACACTGGCTGCATCCTGGGGGTAAATCTATTAGTTTCTCTTTATATCTCTGGAATTTTCAAGTTTTCTATAATAAACATACACAACTTAAGTAATTAAAAAATCCACAATTTTTTAAAAAGAAAATCAATATTTTTCGATCATTTCATTTGAGAAGAAAAACCACTGACCTGTCTTCAAAACTTTCTGAACCCTAAATAACCATCCCAAATGATACAAATGAGAGTTAGTATCTTGATATAGAACTGCTGGAGGCAAAGCTCATTTTATAAAATTACTCATCAAAATCAGTGAGTAAAAAGCCCAAGAATTTATAGAATGTTTCTTCAGATCATAGAGAGCATAATGTAGAAAGGTAATAATTGCTTCTTATCAAAATGGAAAAAAATTCTGACTAATGAATGAGATTATCTTCTCATAACCACATCGAGTATTGAACAGTAATAATAAAACCTCAATTCCTGTGCCTAGGCCAAATATAATTACTATTTTTAAAAAATCACTTATAAGTTAAGAGACCCATAGGAAAAAAACAACTGGAAGGTCCTATAGCAAAACCAAACAGTGCTGTGGGTATTGGAATTATACTTGGTTTTAACTGACTTTTTTCCCCTATAGTTTTCAAAATGTCCATTATAAATATACAGCTATTATACAAGAGAAAAATAAACTGAAATTTTCAAGAGAATATGCTGAAATTTATTCACTGTATGGATTAGATTTGTAAAAAATATAACATTTGTAAAATTCAGACCTGTTCATCAGAGTAGCTCAGAGAACTTTGAAGGTCCTTCAAAAATCAGTCAATACAAACATCACTTTTAAGGAGATCAAAATACTTTAAATTTCTAATACAAGAGTTCATAATTTGAACAACATATGTATTTTCCTTTTACTAAGATACCTGTCATAAACAGATCTAAGGATGTTTTCTTTTTAATGATGCAGCCTATTTCTTGGTTCATAAGGTGTTAACATCAATGATGCCATGTGCCTGTTACAGTGAACTGTGTTAGTGAAATGGAGCCTCTACTGAACTAACATCGAAACAAATAACTTTACTATGTGAAAGTGTTTAGTAGTATCTCGCATTCATTTAAGGTGTAAAATTATTTCAACTTAATCAAAGAAAAAGAAAAGGAAATTGAGAATCCATATACCTATCACTTTATGGAGAACCACCACCACCAACAATAAAACAATAATTGCATATGAGAACAGCTTTTAGGGTGCCTGAGTGGCACGGTGGGTTAAGCGCCTGACTCTAGGTTTCCGCTCCGGTCGTGACCTCTGGGTCCTGGGATCAAGCCCCTTGTCGGGCTCCACGCTCAGCATGGAGTCTGCCTGGGATTCTCTCTCCCTCTCCCTCCGCTCCTCCTTCTCTCTCTCTCTCAAGTAAATTAATTAATTAAAAAAAGAAGAACAGCTTTCAGCACCCTCAAACATATATACATATTACAGGATCAACTACTAAATTATTAAATAAGCAAAAAGATACAGTATCTTAGCAATGAATAAAGCACAGGGCCTGAAGTAAAATTGTGTGGTTTCAAATCCTAGTTCTACTGTTTTTTGGTCGTATAACCTGAGGGAATAATTTAATGTGTATGTGTTTCCATTTCTCCATCTTTTTATAAAATAAGGATAATAATAAGACTTCACACCTGAAAGAAGTAGTTTAAATAATGGAGGAGATATCATGCCTAGTACAAAGTAAGCACTAAAAGAGGGTTTTCCCTCGTTTTTCTTCACTCTAAATAGAATCTGCCATCCACTTTGGAGATAAGAATAAAGGTCTCTAACTCAAAAAATTGGTACTGAAAGTCCTGAATCCACCTGAAATCATAATTACCCATCCATAAAGTACCATGTGCAACCCGAGCATAATCCAACTTAACATTAAGATAAATGACAGTACCCTTTCAAGGTGATTTTTATCCCAGTTGTTTCAAAAGAAGAAAAGAATGAAACACAAAGATTCTTTCTTAAAAGATGTACCAAAAAAATTTAGAACCACTGTACTAACAAAACATGATATAAATGCAAAGTTACTGGGGAAAATGCAATAAGGCACGCTTTACAGCAAAATTTAAATATTTCAGTGTTTTAAGAATATTCAAAGTTAAAGTGCTTTGAGTATTCAAAATTACCAATGTTTGTTAAGTATAAAATTGCTGTTCTCTATAAATAAAAAAATTTCAACTGTCTATGATTAGCCTGGAACTAGTTACACTATATAACTTATTAGAGTCATTCAACAATCTTGGGGATTATTTTGTTCTCTTTTCTCATACAGAAATTAATACAAGTGACAGAATGTAACAAAAATGTCAATAGTGTTAAAGGCTTTTTAATACATTGCATTTTGGCAAATAATCATAAAGAAATTAACAAACAATGAAATCATAATGATTTCATTTATTTGTTCTGTACCTATCTGATTAATAGGCATTAATTTCGTTGATGGAAACAAGAGCACCCTATTGTTATATACAGATTAGAAATGTGAACACTTAGCATTTCCCACAACTACTGATTTCACACATTATTTTGAATGTTACTTCAAATAACACTGTAAATGCCAGAGGTTAGATAAGCAAAGAGCTCTACTGCCCTCTAACGAAATAAACCAAAAAGAAAAAAAAAATTCTCATTTAGAGGTATCTCGGAACAGAAAAATAATCTTACTCTGCTAAATGCAGTAGACAAATACTAAGACAATTAACTGCAAACAACTAGAATATATATCAAAATACTGTAGGAAAAGCTACAGTCATCCTGTTTTCATGATAAAATTAGCAGCAAAACAGGAAAGCCTTGAGACAAAGTTCCAAGAGAAAGGAGACCATTACAACAATGCTATCTAATGTGATAGCAATTAAAACTTCACTGCAGGCTACACTTTTCATGTGTATGTTGGAAGTGAATGAGAAGAAAGATTTTTAGAAACCACACACTTTGGTGAATTACAGGAAGTTTTCAGTTCAGCAGCTCAAAACTAAACACCATCAAGAATAGTCTCTTAATATTTACTGACTAATCCTCTCAGAATTATTTTAATGCATGTATATTTTCAGGATAACTGCCCTGTGTCATATACACTTAAAAGAATTTTATTTAATGCTTCCTGTTTTAAACGAATGCCAATTTCATCATATGGCAACTGTATTCTAAGATACTTCGCATCATAAATTAACCACTTAGCTTTTCATGGTTCTTTGAATAAAAGCTCTGCCTTCTTTTAACAAACTTGGTTTTTAAAACATGCTCCATATTCCCATTCCTTTCACCTAATATTTCAACCTGTCAAGAATTCCCAAACTCTCATTCAAGTACAAAGAACAGAGTACCCGGTCATACAAAAAGAGAGATTAAAAAAAAAAAAGTATGCTTCCCAGCAGCAGCTCAATGAAAGAACAGGGGTGTGCTAGTCAACTGTTCCTTAGAGCTAGGACACACATCACTTGGAGATGGCAAGTGTCTGTCCGGGCTGACAGGGGGTAGACACTTCATTAAGTGTCTCCTGTTTAGCAGACATAACAAACAGGGGCCAAATCCCCACAGTGCTATAGGGAAAATAAGCAATACAGACAAAGAGGTTGACTTAAGTCTGCATACAAAATGAAAATATCCTTTATTTTTTTTAAGATTTTATTTATTTATTTGAGAGTGAGCAAGAGAGAGCACAGAGGGAGAGGGAGAAGCAGGCTCCCCGCTGAGCAGGGAGCCTGACGTGGGGCTCGATCCCAGGCCCTTGGGATCATGACCTGTGTGAAAGGCAGACGCTTAACCAACTGAGCCACCCAGGCGCCCCGAAAGTATCCTTTGCTTTTGTGTGGTGCTGCTCTCCTCCCAGGGGTCTGTCTGCCGATGAAAATGGTCCTCCAGCTCTACAGGTTTTAAGGGTAACCAAAAGTCCATTCAAAATTTCAAACTAGCAATGCGCAGGAAAATCTAATGTAGTCAAGCCTCTATCTCCAATCAGTTGAATTTTACAACTGTGGAGATTTTCTGAATAATACAAATTAAAAACATGACTCTTTTACTAGAAGCATTACTCATTCCCTCCTACTGCCTAAAATTATAACTGACATATAAACATATTTTGAAGACATAATAAAGGAGCTGGGAGGAGTCATGCATCCCAAATCAAGCACTGCCTAAACCATGATACTTAAAGTATACCCAATATATGGTCAAAATAGTATCCGTCCCAACTATAAACTGCATTTAGCTACTGAGACATAACGTACGGTAGTCATGAGAAGTGCAACAGTCAAGGGCTATGGCCCCTTAGAGAATGGATGCATGTGTACGTATGTACGACGCACACAGGTACATACGTGTGTCTTCACTCACAATAGTCCCAGCCTACACCAGGGAGTTCCAGATCATTATGCTAAACCTAAAGGACTGCCTTCCCTACCTAGTTCATGGGAAGAAAAAAAAGACTTTCCAGGCTGTCCCTTGCCTCCCCAATTCCCAGTTCGCCTAAATATGAAAATCACAATCAAGAAATAAAAGAGGGGAAGAAGGCAAAGAAAGGGAAAAGGTTAACTCCATCAGTAAAAAAGTTTACTGTCAGCTTTAGTTTAAAACAAAGACATTTATTTATTCAATGGCCAAAAAACATTTTATTGATGACGATGATGGTGGTGGTGGTGGTAGCCCGCATTTTTGAGCATTTACCTAATACCAGGCATTGAACTAAGCACTACATACGCTGGGTCTCCACTCTTCATATAAACCCCATGAGACAGGTAATATTATCCCCATTTTATAGGTGAAGAAACTGACACTCATAAAGATTAATTAAGTAAATTACCCCAAGCTACACTGCTACTAAATTCCAGAATATATATACCAGTCAGTTCAACTCTTAACCACTAAATTTATATTATTTTACATATTATTATTTATATTATATTAACGTAAAATGTGTGAAATGAAATACTTTTGAAACACTGTAATGAATTAATAAATGATATGCAGTGAGACCCAACTCAATTGCCTAAAATTTTACAGACATGGAACGTGGGCTAGGTATTGGTCCCGGTTCTTATGGAAGACAAAAATGTGTATGATATACTGCATAATGACAGTTTTAACAAAGAAGGAGTAACAGTCCCTCCTTCAGTGCCCGTTATAACCAGTAACATTCTCCCGTCCTTCTCTGATCACATCCAGGCATAGTAATCTCTCCTTCCTCAGATCTTCCTACCTCACTCTCACCTCTGTTTTATTTGTCTTAAAATGAAGTAAAGTCTCTTCATTTAGGGGGAAAAGTCACTCCCCTTTATCTATCTTAGAAACATAATCAATTACAACAAAAATACAACAAACAGCTTTTATTGGTATCTTAAATATATGTTTCTCTAAATGCTACAGTAAAGAAAATACTTCATGCCAATTCTTTAAACTTGATAACATGTTCAAGCTTCCTGAAATTAACACTAAGGAGAAATCACCATGAGGTAAAAAATGAATCCAAAATTCTATTTTGCAAGAATTGGGATTTAAACACATGCACACAAGTGCTACACACACACACACACACACACACACAAATACAACTCATGTTACCTTCATAATCCAGGCATTGGCTAGACAACAGTATTCCCTCCACCATATGTATGCAGCTTAAAACACCCAGAAATATCCACAAATACCTGAATCATTAAATATCTGACTTTTATCTGGCATTACCAAGTTTTCCCATTGCAGAATTTAAAAGGAGACATTATGAAAAGCTCTTGCAAGAAAGGTACCCTGCAAGACATTTCTTCAAATGAATAATAAAGTGATAAATCAGTCTGATATCAAAAACTGTCACAGATAAAGAGCTGACAATTCATTAATCCTTATTTAATTGTGTTTAAATTTTCAATCCAGAGGGCAAAGACACTGCTAACAATAAAGTACAAGACCTAGTAAACAACATATACATTTCAATGAGATACCAGTTCTTACCTTTGAATCTTCATTGCTCACTCCTAGCTGTAATACAGCCTGAGGAGATTTCAGTTTCGCTTGAGCAGAGTGAGCCATCTGAAGGTTAAGCTGCCATCCGACCGTCTCGAGCTATAAAAGACAAGTGCAGATTGGAATCAGATGGTACAGAAGGAAGACAACAGTCAACTTTAAGCAAATCTCCCATCCACGGGAATGAACACGGGTAGCCTGGACTTAGTGGAAAGTCAGTCCCAGGGCTCCTTCAACCTGCATATCCTGCAAATTCTCCCTTTGGGCTCATTACACTGGCCTTGTGCCATGCCTGTCAAATTCAACAATAAAGCTTGGTCTTCAAATACACTGTATTCTAAAAATAGAGGTCTCAGACTAAGCAATGAAGTACACTAAAAGAGTCAATGGTTTTTAAGTAGTAAATTACTTTTTAAAGATAGGATATATTTAAAGCCAATGATTTTTAAATAGTTAGAGATTTTAACTAGCACTTCAATGACCTCCCATTATCTTTCAAAACTGTATTAGGTAAAATACAGGTAAGACTTTTTGTTTGTTTAAATTTAGAGGAAAACTGAAGTACCCAGATGGTAAGAGGTTCACACATTAAGACACAGTAGGACTGGAAAAGAGCCAGAAAAAGAATTGATATTTACTAGTGAGCACGTGTTATCATGCTTTCCAAAGTACTCTAACTTATTATGGTTCCCAGTTATGACAGAAATTAATTAGAACATTTCCTTTGAACTTATTAACACAACAGCAAAATTTAATCAGGTAAGGCAAAAACAGTAAAGACAGACTACAACAGTTTAAGTTTTCTTTTAAAATATTAAACAGCACAAATGTGGCTTTATTGAACTTGACAGACGATTGGTTTCTCTAACCTCAGAACTAGAAGTATAATAAAGTTTAAGATTTAATTTCCAGTAAATCTCAAGTATCAATATTTAGGGAGGACTGTGACATGCAATTGTTATACGCTCTGACAACAGGGCCCTAATAACTGATTTAATAAAACTACCCTAGCTACACTGGTAAGAATGGCAGCCTCATGACAATTTTTACTTAACGAGAATGCTAACTGCTAACTTGAAAGACTGTTCAACAGCTAGAATCACAGCAGTGACTCAGAGCCAAATTGGAAAGAGAGCAATGAAAGTAAGATCTATTCGAGAGAGGATGTGATGAGAAAATAAAGATACAGTACTGTTCTTTCTGGCACTGAACCTTTGAAGGGTAATGGGTAAAAAGAGGGAAGATGTTGCATGGACATATTCCACAATGCCATAAGGAAAACATCAATTTGATGGTGCATGTTAATTAAGTAAAGATCCTGAGCATACCGATCTGACTCACGGATCACAGTAATCAGAGTCTCTAATCCCAGCCCACCACTACTTCCAACGGTCATGTGCAACAGACCCACCAATGAAGCAAGAAAAAGCATGCTGTAACCACTCCAAGCATTTTGATACAGGTCACTGCCTTAATTGAAAAGCGCCTTACTCATATGAACCTATGAGATACTGTCTTGATCTTATTTTACTGATCCTATCCCAGCCCTTGAAGCACTTAAAATAAATATTAAGTGACTAAATAAAAACACACCCTCATTGTGGCCAGAAATTTGCATAAATTAATGTATCCTTAGTCGTTGCATAAAAGTGGCAAAGGAAAATCTACAAGAGCCCTGAGCTTATGCTTTGGTTCATGCTTCAGCTGTCACTCACTAGCTAAGGGACTATGGTTAAGTCACCATCTTTCAAGACCTCAATTTCTTCATATAAAATGGGAATAAATCTATCTGAACTATCTACTTTCCTGAGTTATTGGTAATAACAATGAAGAAAATGTGTATTCAAAGGTGTTTTGGAAACTGCAAAGCATTATAAATTAAAGGCTTTTTAATACCTGATTTTTTCTACAGTATCTTTTAGATACATTAGACACTCTATATCTGTTGAATTGAATTGAATTTAAATGAACTGAACTGAATTGAAATGAATCAAAGAATACTCACAAGGAAAGGTAATTTTTAAGAGTCATGACTAAAAGAGTTGGCGGGCTGGCTTTCTTAAATTCCAGAGCCTTTTCTATGGAACTTTGTGACTGAAAAATATTTGTCCCATGCCCATTTTAAAGAGTAATTTAAAAAGTAAATAGAATTGCTAAGTTCATATGTATTATATGCACATACCCACACCCACACATAAAATTTCTCAGAAAATGATGAGTATTCAGAAACTTTAAATGAAGAGGGAACACAGAAAGAACTAGAATTATAAAAAAATACAACTACACACAGTAATAATAAGAAGAAAACAAATAAACCCTTTACAGTGAAACTAGGAGACAAAGAAAATCAACACTACTTGAGACAGGGACTCATACTCATTTTACAGCTTAAATGGGTAAAATGTAAATAATTGGTGAATTGGAAACAAAGAATATATAAAAGTTCCTTATATTATTATTGCAATTTTTCTCTAAGTTTAAAATTACATAAAAATCAAAATAAAAAATTCTAAGAAATTGATTCAATTAAAAATCATCAATGGATACTAAACTTAGGCGGGGAAGTTTGGTTTGAAATGCAGTCACAAAGCTTCCACCCACAACTGCTTGCTAGTCACAAAACAAAAATAGTCATTATGCAGTGAAGAAAACAAAGATCTTAACCAGAGATCAAAATTGGTATCGCCCAAAAGCGGCAAATATCATGTGTCTCTAGGTGTGATACAAGACCACAACACCATTTATGTACCTTTTTAGCCAAGAAATCATAACCTTAATTTGATTATGAAGAAACAAAAGAAAAAGAAAAATTGAGGAACGTCATGAAAAATAAGTGACACATACGCTTCAAAAACATAAATGTCCTAAAAAAACAAAGAAAAGCGGAGAAAGAAGTAACTCCTTAAATTGTTTATAACGTACCACTGTATTATTGGCTGTGTCTCTAATCGGCACTAGTAACAGAAATATGAGTAAGTAAGCAAAATCCCCCTGCATAGGTGAAAATTGTATAGTATACTATCGAATCATTATTCCTTGGCAACTCATAACTAAGAAACAAATACAATGGTCATCAATATTTAAATTACATATAAAACAAGAAAATCTGGTATAGAATTTTGACTTCTATTAGCTTGACTATATTTGCTTCTATTCAAAATAAAATTTTGCCTTGCGTACAGCAGACACTTGTATATTAAAATACCAGGAACCTTGGGCGCCTGGGTGGCTCAGTCGTTAAGCGTCTGCCTTCAGCTCAGGTCATGATCCCAGGGTCCTGGGATCGAGCCCCGCATCTGGCTCCCTGCTCTGGAGGGAAGCCTGCTTCTCCCTCTCCCACTCCCCCTGCTTGTGTTCCCTCTCTCGCTGTGTCTCTCTCTGTCAAATAAATAAATAAAATCTTTAAAAAAAAATAAAAAATAAAATACCAGGAACCATTTTAATATTTTTCTTATTTCATACAGATTTAAATCTGAGAGTCCTTATATCTTAATCAACATCCTAGATTTAAATGTCACCAAAATAACATAAAACACAAGAAAAAGGGCGCCTGGGTGGCTCAGTTGGTTAAGCGACTGCCTTCGGCTCAGGTCGTGATCCTGGAGTCCCTGGATCTAGTCCCGCATCAGGCTCCCTGCTCGGCAGGGAGCCTGCTTCTGCCTCTGACCCTCCCCCCTCTCATGTGCTCTCTCTCTCTCATTCTCTCTGTCTCAAATAGATAAATAAAGTCTTTAAAAAAAACAAACAAAAAAAACACAAGAAAAATAAGACACTGATATTTTTAATGTTTTTCAACCCAAGCCAAACTGTTTAAATGATAGTTTTTACACATCTCACTAGCATTACTTCTTACCTGACATTACTAAGATGTCAGTTCAAAATACAATGACTTAAAAAAAATACATATATATATATATATATCTCTCACTTCATTCTATCTCATATTTCCATGTAATGACCTCAACATATGCTTAAATTCTCATAAGTGAAAGTAAACCACAATTCTAAGCTCATACAAAAATCAGCCAAATTATGATTATATTAGCCCTTTTAAGTGGAAAAAGAAAATGTAAAGTTTTATACCAGATTTTAACTAGTGGGGTGCTCCAAAACAGTAGCCACTGTTTGGACCATACAATACAGTATAAGAAATACTTTTTATGTTCCAAACTGATATACATATCCCAAAGTTCCACAGAAAAATTTTTACCTGGAGCCCTGTTCTTTAACAAGCTTTATTATGTTTCATTTTGAAAATGCTACTTGAAAAACCCTCTAAACTGATTTCATTACCCACTAAACCACTAATATCTCAGGCTATCTATAGTTAGAAAAATACTGCTCAGAAATACTGATTGAGTTTTAGGAACTATGTGTGTAGGTATTCATGAAACATTTTATTATTTATCATAATAAATCATGAAAACACATAAAATTAGAGCTGTAACTGCTAAAATAGAAAACACGATCTATATTCTATTGCTGTAAGCCACCATTTACTTTATAACTAGAAAATACCATAAGCAGAAATTTCATTTCTGTATGGCTCATTACAGAACCTATACACCTCTATTTACTCTAATGAAATACAAAAATTAGGCAGTTGACTTAATGTTTCATATAAGAACATAAGCCTATTTGTAAAGCTTAGCTAAATACTTGCTCCACAAATTTTTTCTTAACCACTTCTGACTTCGATGATTTTTTCCTCTAAATCTACTTAATTCTATGAAGTTCCTAATTTAAGAAACAGTGACTTCTGTTATCAAGGACTATGCACCTAAAAAAAAAAAAAAAAAAATCTATCTACAATCTCTCAATAAAATACAAAGAACAACTATCTGAGGGCTCTATAAGGAAAAAAAAAAGAACATAGATTTTGGAGAACCAAAACATAATACAATGTTAGCAGCCATGCAATAAAAAAGAAATCAAAGAGAACTAAAAGAACTACTTTGAAACAAATTAAATTGAAAATACAGCATACCAAAATTTATGGCATGCCACAAAAGCAGTTCTAAGATTCATATCGATAAGTGCCTGCACATCAAGAAACAAAAAAAATCTCAAACAACCCAAATTTACACCTTAGCTAGAAAAAGAGCAAACAAAACCCAATGTAAGTAGAGAGATGAAAAAAAGCAAATATTAGAAATAAACAGAAACTAAAAATACAATAAAAAAAGATCAAACTAAGAGCTAACTTTCTTTTGAAAGGATAAACAAAAATTAACAAACCTTTAGCTAGACTCACCAAAAAAAAAGGGGGCAGGGGAGAAAAGAATCAAATAAAATCAGAAATGAAAGAGGAGACATTATAACTAATACCACAGAAATCCAAAAGACCGTAAAAGAATACTATGAACAATTACATGCCAACAAACTGGACAACCTACAAGAAACGGATAAATTCTTGGAAACATACAACCTACCAGGGCGCCTGGGTGGCTCAGTCCTTAAGTGTCTGCCTTAGGCTCAGGTCATGATCCCAGGGTCCTGGGATCGAGCCCCACATCGGGCTCCCTGCTCAGTGGGAAGCCTGCTTCTCCCTCTCCCACTCTCCCTGCTTGTGTTCCTGCTCTTGCTCTCTCTGTCAAATAAATAAATAAAATTTAAAAAAAAAAAAAAAACATACAACCTACCAAAATTGAATCGCAAAAAAAAAAAAAAAGAAAGAAAGAAAATCTGAACAAATTCCTAATAAGGAGATTGGATCACTAATCAAAAATCTCCCAACAAACAAAAGTCCAGGACCAGATGGCTTCACTGGTGAATTCTACCAAATATTTACAGAAGAATGAACACCAATCCTTCTCAAATTCTTCCAAAAACAAAAGATGAGAGAACACTTCCAAACTCATTTTACAAGGCCACCATTATCAATAC
Source organism: Neomonachus schauinslandi (assembly GCF_002201575.2). Taxonomy (NCBI): domain Eukaryota; kingdom Metazoa; phylum Chordata; class Mammalia; order Carnivora; family Phocidae; genus Neomonachus; species Neomonachus schauinslandi. The sequence goes on along the minus strand of NC_058409.1, from coordinate 9,684,755 downwards.
AAAAACCAGACAAGGGTGCCACAAGAAAAGAAAATTGCAGGCCAATATCCTTGATAAACATTGATGCAGAAATCCTCAACAAAATATTACCAAACCAAATTCAAAAATACATTAGAAGGACCATACACCATGATCAAGTGGGATTTATTCCAAGGATGCAAGGATGGTTCAAGATCCACAAATCAATCATTGTGCCATACCACATTAAGAAAATCAAATATAGGGGCGCCTGGGTGGCTCAGTTGGTTAAGCGACTGCCTTCGGCTCAGGTCATGATCCTGGAGTCCCTGGATCGAGTCCTGCATCCAGCTCCCTGCTCGGCAGGGAGTCTGCTTCTCCCTCTGACCCTCCCCACTCTCATGTGCTCTCTCTCATTCTCTCTCTCTCAAATAAATAAATAAAATCTTTAAAAAAAAAAAAAAAAGAAAATCAAATATAAAAATCATATGATTATCTCAACGGATGCAGAAAAAGCATCTGACAAAATTAAACATCCATTTATGATAAAAACAAAACAAAATAACTCTCAAAAGACTGGGTATAAGGGGAACATACCTCAACATAATAAAGGCCAGATATGTCAAGCCCACAGCTAACATCATTCTCAATGGTGAAAAGTTGAATGCTTTTCCTCTAAGGTCAAGAACAAGACAAGGATGGCAACTGTTGCCACTTTTACTCAACAAAATATTGGAAGTCCTAGCCAGAGCAATTAGGCAAGAAAAAATAATAATTAGCATCCAAATCAGAAAGGAATATGTAAAACTGCCAGTGCAAATGACAAGATTTTATATATAGAAAATCCTAACAACTCCACCAAATAACTCTTGGAATTAATAAATGAATTCAGTAAAGCTGTGTGATACGAAATCAACATACAAAAGTTTATTGAATTCTATACACTAATAATGAACTATCAGAAAGAAAAATAAGAAGACAATCCCATTTACAATTGCATCAAAAGAATAAAATACCTAGGAATAAATTTAACCAAGGAGGTGAAAGACCTGTATGCTGAAAATCACAAGACACTGATGAAAGGAAATGAAGACACAAATATATGGAAAAATATTCCATGCTTGTGGATTGGAAGAATTAATATTGTTAAAATGTCCATCCTACCCAAGCAATCTATAAATTCACTGCATTCCCTATCAAAATTTCAATGGTATTTTTCACAGAAATAGAACAAACAATCCCAAAATTTGTATGGAACCAGAGAAGACTCCAAATAGCCAAAGTAATCTTGAGAAAGAACAAAGCTGGAGGCAACATACTTCCTGATTTCAAACTCTATTACAAAGTTATAGTAATCGAAACATGGTATTGGCATAGAAACAAACACACAGATCAATGGAACACAAAAGAAAGTCCAGAAACAAGTCCACACATATATGGTCAACTGATTTACAACAAAGAAGCCAAAAATATACAACGGAGAAAGGCCAATCTCTTCAATAAACAGTGTTGGGAAAACTGAACAGCCCATTCAAAAGAATGAAACTGGAGTGCTATCTTACACCACACACAAAAACTAACTCAAAATAAATTAAAGACTTGAACATAAGACCTGAAACCTAAAACTCCTAGAAGAAAACATAATGGTAAGCTCCTTGACATTACTCTTGGTGAGGAATTTTACCAAAAGCAAATGTAACACAAGCAAAAATATACTAGTGGGACTAAAACCAAAAATCTTACACACAGCAAAGGAAACCATCAACAAAATGAAAACACAACCCACCAAATGGGAGAAAATATTTGCAAATCATATATCTGATAAGGGGTTAATATCCAAAATATATAAAGAACTCAGAAAACTCAACTGCAGGGCGCCTGGTTGGCTCAGTTGGTTGGGCGACTGCCTTCAGCTCAGGTCATGATCCTGGAGTCCCAGGATCGAGTCCCGCATCGGGCTCCCTGCTCAGCGGGGGGTCTGCTTCTCCCTCTGACCCTCCCCCATCTCATGCTCTCTCTCTCTATCTCATTCTCTCTCTCAAATAAATAAATAAAATCTTTAAAAAAAAAAAAAAAGAAAACTCAACTGCAAAAAAATGAACAATCTGTTTTAAAAATGAGCAGAGATAAGAACAGACATTTTTCCAAAGAAGACATACATATGGCCAACAGGTACATCATGTAAAGGCACTCAACATCAGTAATCACCAGGGAAATACAGGTCAAAACCACAATGGGGTATGACCTCACACCTGTGGGAATGACTATCAAAAACACAAGAAATAACAAGTGTTGGTGAGGATGTGGAGAAAAGGGAACCGTTGTGTACTGTTGATGAGAATGTAAACTGGTATCACTGCCATGGAAAACAATATGGAGGTTCCTCAAAAAATTAAAAATAGAACTACCATAGGATCCAGCAATCCCAGCTCTGGATATTTGTCTGAAAACATGGACTCAAGAAGACACCCACAACCCCGTGTTCACTGCAGTACTATTTACAAGAGCCAAGATGTGAAAACAAACACATAGATCAATGGAACACAGGGATCTCCCTGTGTCCACAGACCAATGAATGGCTAAAGAAAGTGAGACACACACACACACACACACACACACACACACACACAGAGGAACACTGTTCTACCACAAAAAAAAGGAAATCCTGCCATTTGCAACAACATGGGTGAACTCTGAGGGCATTATACGAAGTGAAGTAAGTCAGACTCAGAAAGACACACCACATGACCTCACTTATATGTGGGATCTAAAAACAACCACCACCACCAAACCCAGTGCTACAAAGAAAAGACTGGTGGTTGCCAGAGGTGGAGGGCCGTGGCGGGAGGGAGGTGGGTGAAATGAATGAAGGTGATCAAAAGGCACAAACCTGCAGTTAGCAAATAAGTATGTCTTAGAGATATAACGTACAGCATGGTGACTACAGTTAATACTACTATATCATGTTTGAAAGTAGCTAAGGGAGTGTATCTTTTTTTTTTATTACGTTATGTTAATCACCATACATTACATCATTAGTTTTTGATGCAGTGTTCCATGATTCATCGGTTGCGTATAACACCCAGTGCTCCATTCAGTGCGTGCCCTCTTTAATACCCATCACCAGGATAACCCATCCCCCCACCACCACCCCCAGAACCCTCAGTCTGTTTCTCAGAGTCCGTAGTCTCTCATGGTTCGCCTCCGATCTCCCCACCTTCATTGAGAGTGTATCTTAAAAGCTCTCTTCACAAGAAAAACAAATGTTAACTATGTGTGGTGATGGACGTTAACTAGACTTACTATAGTGATTACTTCACAAGATATACAAATACTGAATCATTACACACCTGAAATGGATATAATGTTATAGGCCAATTGGATCTCAATTTTTTATTATTTTTTTTATTAAAGATTTTATTTATTTATTTGACAGAGAGAGACACAGCGAGAGAGAGAACACAAGCAGGGGGAGTGGGAGAGGGAGAAACAGGCTTCCTGCTGAGCAGGGAGCCCGATGTGGGACTCGATCCCAGGACCCTGGGATCATGACCTGAGCCGAAGGCAGACGCTTAACGACTGAGCCACACAGGCGCCCGGATCTCAATTTTTTAAAAATGACACAACTACATGCTGTCTGGAGAAAAATACTTTGAAGATAATAACATGGGCAGTTTGAAAGTTAAATGATGGAAAAAGATATATCATGCAAACATTAATCAAAACAAAGCAGAGAGGGCTATAAAATTATCCGAGACCGAGAAGGACATTAAATAACAATAAAAGGATCAATACACCAAGACATAACAACGCTAAAGGTCTTTGAGCTGCAATATATGTCAAGCAAAAATTGACAGAACTAAAAGAACTAGACAAATCCACAACTATAGTTAGAGACTTCAAAACTTGTTTCTCAACAACTGATAGAATAACTAGACAGAAAATCAGCAAGGCTTTAAAGAATTCAACATCATCAACCAAAAAATCTAACTGATATTTGTAGAACACTTTGCTCAACAACAGCAGAACACATATTCTTTTCAAACACCCACAAAATGTATACCAAGATAGACCATATTATGGGCCATAAAACATATGCCTTAACAAATAAAAATAACTGAAATCACATAGGATGTGTTTTCTGATCACAATAGTACTAAACTAGAAATCAATTAACAGAAAGAGGAAAATCTCCAAACACTTAGAAACTAAACAACACACTTTTAAATAATCACTGAGTCTCAAGGAAAACCCAAATATACATTGAACTACTTGAAAATAAAAAACACAACATATCAAAGTTTGTGGGATACAGCTAAAGCAACGCTGAGAAGAAAACTTGAAGTACCAAATACTTAAATTTGAAAAGAGGAAAAATCTCAAATCAAGGATCTAAGAATCTCAGGCACCACAGGCAAAATAATTAACCTCAACCAACACACACACTTTATGTAAAAATTAATTCAAAAGGGATCATGGGGGCGCCTGGGTGGCTCAGTCAGTTAAGTGTCTGCCTTCGGCTCAGGTCATCATGGTGCCAGGGTCTTGGGATCAAGTCCCACATTGAGCTCCCCACACAGCAGGGAGTCTACTTCTCTCTCTACCCTTCCCCCTACTCATGCTCTCTCTTTCTCACTCTCTCTCAAATAAATAAACAATCTTTAAAAAAAAAAGGGGGATCATGGACATAAATAAAAAATATAAAACTACAAATTTTTTAGGAAAAAGAAAAACAACTAAGCCAAGAGTGCTTAAATGGTCTAGGGCAAGGGAAAAAGTTCTGAGACACGACAGCAAAAGCAAAATCCATTCCAAGAAAAATTGATAAATTGGTCTTCAACAAAATGAAAAATTTTTGCTCTGCAAATGACCCTAATTAAGAGGATGAAAAGTCAAACTACAGACTGGAAGAAAACATTTGCAAACCACATATCTGAAAGGATACGTCTTTAAAATATAAAAACAACCCTCAAAATGTAATAGTTTTTTTTTTTTAAGAAGTAATCCAATTAGAAAATGTGCAAAAGGCACAGAGACATCTCCCTGAAGAGGATATACAGATGGCAAAATAAATATAAGAAAAAATGTTCAACATCATTAGTTATCCAAGAAATGCAAATTAAAGCCACAATGAGATTTCACTGCACACCTATCAGAACAATTACAATAAAAAATAGTGACAACTCCAAATGCTGCAAAGGATGCAGAGGAAGTGGATCCTTCATACACTGCTGATGAGAATGCAAAATGATATAGCCATTCTGGAAAACTGTTGGAGAGTTTCTTAAAAACTAAACATATAACTACCACCCAGCAACTGCACTCGTATTTGTTCAAGAGAAATAAATACTTATGTTCATGCAAGAACCTAAACACAAATGTCTACGGCAACTTCATTTGTAACCAACAAAAACTGAAAACAACTCCGATACCTTTCAAAAGCTAAGTGCTTAAGTAATCTGTTTTATGTATATACCAGGGAATACTACATAACAATAAAAAGGAATGAACATTTAATACCTCTAACAACCAGAGGGGAGCTTGGGTGGCTCAGTTGCTTAAGCGTCTGACTCTTGATTTCAGCTCAGGTCATGATCTCAGGATCTTGAGATCAAGCCCCGTGTTGGGCTCTGCGCTCAGGGAGGAGTCTGCTTGTGATTCTCTCTCTGCCTCTCTCAGTCCCTCCCCCCACCTCTATCTCTCAACAAACAAAACAAAACCCTCTAACAATCAGAATGAATACCCAGAGAATTATCGTAACTGGAAAAAAAAGTCAACCCCAGAACATTGCATACTGCATGATTCCATATATATTACACTTCTTGAAATCACAGAAACTATAGAAATACAGAAGAAATTAATGGTTACCTGAAAGGCGTGGGGTGGGCATGAAAGGGAAGAGGGTATGGCCATATAAGGTAACATGAGACCAAAAAAAAAAAAGGTAACAGGAGAGAACGTTGTGGTAATGAAAATGTTCTATATCTTGATTGTGTGAATGTTACTGTCCTGCTTGTGATGTTGTACTATAGTTATGCAAGATGTTATCACTGGGGGAAACTGGGTGAAGTGTACATGGGATCTCTTTGTATTACTTCTTCCTACTGCGTGTATATCTATCATTATCAAAAGGCTAATTCACTTAAAAGCGGGACAGCATGAAGAAAATGAGAAAGATGATTAATAAATGTAAATAATTATGGAAATTCTGCTAAATTCGTATTTACACCTCATTCTTAGGTACAAGATTATGGCATTTAAAGAAAACCTACTGCTCTACAAGGTCCCTGTAATTCTAAGTGGCTTTTCCATATTCTTTGTTTCCAAAAATTACACATATAAAAATAAAGCATGAGATAAGAACTTCTTTCACATCTTTCACACAGGGGGAAAAGGGAGTTTTTCAATTCAATGTAACATGTTTAATAAGGTTAGCTTCTTTGAAGCATTTCTCATTATAAATATGTATCACCAAGAAAGCAATACCTGCTGGGAAAGTCAATTTCTGAATATATAAAAGGTCATATTCATGATCTCTCAATAATAGCATGGGTATATGTATGTATACGCAATTAATCTTTGTTTAAAATGATAGAGTAATTTTTACATTTGTCTAAAACAGAGAAGTTTCCACTATTTCCATTTTAATGTATGGAGATTTATTTCCTCAAGCAATAGAGGCCAAAGGACACAAGATGACACCACCAATTTAGGAGTACATTTCACTGGAAATGTTCTATGTACCAGTAAGAGTATACAGATGGCTATTGCTCAATTTTTTACCTTCTTTGGAAAGAAAATGCTATCAACTATGAAGAAGGTACTTATAATCAGCTCAAAAAGATTCATTAATCAAATTAGCAAAATGTTACACAGTCTATCATTTGGAGACTCTCCAGGAGATCCCAAATTTTATTCCCCATTTTCAAGCTGGTTGTGCCCAACTTACAATGTTGCATTCTAAAACGTCTCGTGTGGAACTCAGAATGAATCTGCAAACAGAATAACACTACAAATGTGATTAAATTACAAAGCAATTTAATAGAAGAAATGCAAGTGGTTCCCTACTTTTGTCCTAACCGGAGGAGTACCTAAAACTCAAAACATAACAAAGTCCCCTCACCCAATGGCTAATAACAAGTAATATCTTAGGATTAAGACAAATCTTCAATTTCCAGCATTTTATGTATGTGGTTTTCTTAAGTATTATATACATAGATATCAGCCTAAACACAACAAGTATCCAATTTGAGAAAAAACTTGGTGCTTTCAGGATACTAATGATTCCTGTCTTTATGTAAATTCCATTAAGTTTAAAAAACCTCCACTTCTTACCAAAAGAATCAGACGTTTCATCCTGGTTTTCTATTCATTTTTAAATAACAATGGCAAATGATATAAAGACTGGTTTGTGCAAATGGAGAAAAACAAAAACAAAAACACCAAAGTTACCATTAACTGAAACAGAAAAACTACAGAAATAGTTTCAAGAGGAACGATCCAAGGATCAGTTTATTTATTTTTTTAGTGTTAAGTCTGAGATGCCTATTAGACATCCAATAAAATTATCAAGTAGGCAGGCCCAGGCCTAGAGAAAAAAATTTTCATAAACTAGCATTTAAACCCTGATACCTAGATGAAGTTGCCAGGGAAAATATAAAAGAAAATAGAAGAGAACCAGGGACTGAGTCCTGGTACTATGCAAAAGTGTGGAAATGAGGAGAAAGTAGCAAACACGACTACAAAAAGCAGCCAGAAAGAAGAAAAGCCAAGAACTATGGATCTGCCTTTTACACCATCTTAGGTTCTGGTAACATAAAAAATGAATAAATTCACTATCTCTGTCCTCAAAGTTCCAAGTCTAGTGATGAAAACAAACATGTACAAAAACAATTTTGATGTAACATGACATCATATATGTAGAAAATCTCAAGTAACCTACTAAAAAGCTCAGAAACTAGTGCATGATTTTAGGAAAGTTACGGCACACAAGATTCTTATGAAAAATCAACGGTATTTTAAGATATTAGAAACAACTAGAAAATATCAAAACCACAATCCCATTTGTAGGAGCAACCAAAATCATGCCAAAGCATAGTGTCTTGGTCTGTTCCAGCTGCTATGACAAAATACAATAGACTACATAGCTTAATAATAATAAATATTTCTCACAGTGTGCCACCATGGTGGGTTGAGGGCTGCTGACTTCTCTTGGTGTTCTCACATGGCAGAAGGGGGTAAAGCAGCTCTCTCTGGTTTCTTTTATAAGGGCATTAATTCCACTCAGTAGGGATCTGCTCCCATGAACTAATCACCTCCCAAAGGCTCCACCACCTAATAGCATCACCTTGAAGGTTAAGTTTCAACTTATGAATTTTCAGAAGACATAAACATTCAGTCTATGGCACAGGGATACACTTTTAACAAAATCTGTGTAAATCCTTGTCATTGAAAAACTACAAAAGTGGGGCGCCTGGGTGGCTCAGTTGGTTAAGCGACTGCCTTCGGCTCAGGTCATGATCCTGGAGTCCCGGGATCGAGTCCCGCATCGGGCTCCCTGCTCGGCAGGGAGTCTGCTTCTCCCTCTGACCCTCCTCCCTCTCATGCTCTCTGTCTCTCATTCTCTCTGTCTCAAATAAATAAATAAAAATCTTTAAAAAAAAAAAAAACTACAAAAGTTACTGGAATTAACTGAAGAAGGTACCAGTATATGGAGATATACCATGTTCATGAATTGAAAGGCTTAATATTGTTAAAATGTCAGTTCCAGCAAAAGTGATCTACAGATTTAGGACAATCCAATGAAATACCCGGCCGGTGCTTTCTATAGAAATTGACAAGCTGATTCTAAAATTTAAACGGAATGGCAATGACATAAAAGAGCCAAAGCAGTTGTTTTTTTTTTTTTAATTTGGAAAAGCTACACCACCAAACTTCAAGATTTATTATAAAGCCACAGCAATAAAGATAATGTACCACTGGCAAAAGAACAGAAATGCAGACCCATCAATTGATTCTGACAAAGATGCCAAGGTAAATGATGCTGGAACAGCTAGCTATCTAAACAGAAAGAAAATGAACAACAACCCCTTCCTAACACCAAACACAGAAATGAACTCAAAATGCATCACAGACCTAAATGTAAGTGCTGAAACCATCAAACTTCTAGAAGAAAACACAAAAGAAAATCTTTGTGATCCTGGGATAGACAAAGATATTAGATGGAACATTAAAAGTATTATCCATAAAAGAAAAAAATTATAAACTGGACTTCGCCAGAATCAGAAATTCTGTTCTTCAAATAGCACCATTAAGAAAAAGGAAAGGCAAGCCACAGACTGATAAAATAGTCACAATACATACACTGACAAAGGACTTGTATCCAAACTATATCAAGGATTCTTATCACTCAATAAGAGTAAAACAAAGAAATCTATACAAAAATGGGCAAAGATTTGAACAGGTCATTCACAAAGGAAGATACACAAATGGCCAATAAACACATAAAAAGATATTCAACATCTTTACGTTCACTATCCTTACACCTATCAGAAGGACTAAAATTTAAAAGACTGGCAATCCCAAGTGTTGACCACTATGTGAAAAAAAATGACTGGCTGGAATGTAAACTAGTAAAACCAGTTTGAAAACTGTTTGGTAGTTACAGCTACCCAATCAATCCACCACTAAGTAAGAAATGAAAAGATATGTCCAGGGCGCCAGGGTGGCTCAGTCAGTTAAGCGTCTGCCTTCGGCTCAGGTCATGATCTCAGGATCCTGGGATTGAGCCCCACCTCAGGCTCCCTGCTCAGCAGGGAGTCGGTTTCTCCCTCTCCCCCTGCTTGTGCACTCTCTTTCCCTCAAATAAGTAAAATCTTAAAAAGAAAAGATACGTCCATACAGCGATGTAAACATGAATATTAACAGATTTATTCAAAACAGCCAAAAACCAGAAATAGCCCAAACATCCATTAGCAGATCAAAGGACAAATTGTGATATATCCACATGACAGAATACTACTCCACACTAAAAAAGCACAAACTAACACATATAATAATATGGATGAACCTCAAAATCTGACTCAGTGGTAGAAGCCGGAGAGAAAAAAGTACATCTGCCTGGGACGCCTGGGTGGCTCAGTTGGTTAAGCAACTGCCTTCGGCTCAGGTCATGATCCTGGAGTCCCGGGATCGGGTCCCGCGTCGGGCTCCCTGCTCAATGGGGAGTCTGCTTCTCCCTCTGACCCTCCCCCCTCTCATGCTCTCTCTCTCTCATTCTCTCTCTCAAATAAATAAATAAAAATATTAAAAAAAAAAAAAGTACATCTGTCTGATTCAATTCATACAAAATCTTAGAAAATGCAGTTTATAGGGAGAGAAAGCAGATCAGTGGTTTCCTTGGGCCAGGGTTAGGGGAGAAAGGGACTTCCAAGGGGCATGAGGGAACTTTTGAAGGTGATGAAAATGCCCTGTGTTTTGATGATGGCAGTGATCTCCTGAGTGCACATGTATCAAAATTCCTCAAACTGTACAATTTAAAAGGAAGCAGTTTACACTATGTAAATTATAATGTAATAACATTATGTTTAAAAGATACAGTGTACTAAAGGTTGTAACAGAAGAATATACAGATGCAATGGGAGCACATGTCCAGCTGCCCACTCCCACCACCCTCTTTGTCATTCTCTAGTCATTGGCAAGAACAGGGGTCAATAAGCCTCCAAGGACCAAACCATACAGCTGCTTGTATCCTACAGAAAGAATCCTCAGTTGTGACATCTCTAAGTACATGAAGACAATGCCAGGACCTCAGAGATGACTATTATGCAATATGATATCCATATTACACAGATGTGAGTATACGACCATGTATCACAAAGATGCAGATAAATGTCTTGAATTAATATTGGAGTTACCCTGCACCCAGGTGACGGCCCACCTCGACAAAACATACTGTATAAATCATACCACAAAGGGCTACACATTAGGCAATCTCCAGAAGACATCAAAAATCCAAAAGTGACTAAACCAAGGCCCTTCTTTAATGCTGATGCTACACCAAATCATAGTAAGAGGTACAAATGCTTGATTACACATATCACAACTTAGGGATACTCCCTAACTATATCCTAAAGTTCCGATGCCACTAAAGTCAACCTAGTCTCACTGCTAGGGTGGCATGGAACTTCAAACTCCTTGACTCACCGACATGCCCAAAATACCTGATCATGGTCTTCATAACCAAGCTGTAAAGTGATGAGGGAAAACATCAATGAACCATCCTTCAAACTGTTGGCCCCTGCTACCTACTAAGAACATATGAAAATGATAGCACAAGTTTGAGGACACTGAAACGTCATTCAGCTAATGCTCTCACAATTGGCAACAGTCTGAAAAAGTACATCAACTCGATTTAGCGATCTTTGAATACTATGCACATAATAAGAGTAATTTTGCTAACAGCACAATTTTTGGCATTAGTAAAATCTTTATTTAATTTGTTAATGGTTCTGGCTTTAGGCAATTATTTATAAAGCAGAGAACACGTTTCTGTTTCAAATAAGACTGATTACGGGTCTCTTAGATCTAAAGCTCTTTAAACTGATGGCTGCAATTCAGCTAATGACATCGCCTTTTTTCCTGGGGAATCTCCATTTCAAGCTAAAGCTATTCTTCTGTGGGAAAAATGTAAATGACTGAGTCAAGTATTCCAGCAAAATTCAGGAGTCATGAAATAAATGAACCACAAAAGGTTTGAAGTAGAACCAAAGAGAAAACACAAAAGAACACTGGGAGGGGTGCCCGGTGACTCAGTCAGAAGAGCGTGCAACTCTTGATCTCGGGATCGTGAGTTCGAGCCCCACGCTGGGGGTACAGATTACTTAAAATAAATAAATAAACTTAAAAAAAAAAAAAAGACTACTAGGAAATACGGGCTCCTGGGTGGCTCAGTTGAGTGTCTAACTCTTGGTTTCAGCTCAGGTCATGATCTCAGGGTCATGGGATTGAGCCCCGGGACAGATTCCGCGCTCAGCGTGGAGTCTGCTTGAGATTCTCTCTCTTCCTCTCCCTCTGCCCCTTCCCCTACTCGTGCTCTCCCTTTCTCTAAATAAATAAATTCTTAAAAATAAATAAATAAGTACTAGGAAATAAAAAAATATAATCCACACCCCCTTATTTGTTCTTTTTCCACCAATAAATACAAATATCCTTCTTTATAAGAAAGCCTAATAAACTGCACTTCAAAATAACACAATTTGTAAAGCAGACATATTGTGCATTTACTCATTCAACAACTATTTATTAAGAACCCACTATCCCCCAAGGGCTATTTTAAGTAACGGAAATACAATAGTGAACAACTGCTCTTGTGGAGCTTACAGTTTAGTAAAAGAGACAGAAAAATTAAAAAATAAACAAAATATGTAACATGCCAGATGGGAATAAATGTTATGTTAAAAAAAATGAACAAAAGTACCATAGAGACATGTGGGCCTTTTCCACTATGATGATCAGGGCAAGACTCAATGACAAACGTGACATTAGAACAAACAGCTGAAAAAAGGGAGCCAGCCATAAAAACTTCCAGGAGAAGAGCTTCTGAAGTAAAGAGATTGGATGTGACCAAAGTCAGGCAGGTGAAGGACGTTAAGAGGTGAAAGTCAACAAGATAAGGTAGTGGACTAAGGAGGTTATAGATCATGAGGAACCTTAAAAGCAATCATAAGAAATTTGACTTCTATTGTAAAACACATAGAAAGCCTTTGGTGGATCTGGAGCAAAGGGCGGATAGAATAAGATTTAGAATTTTAAAAAATCACCTTTATGGGGCACCTGGGTGGCTCAGATGGTTAAGTGTCTGCCTTTGGCTCAGATCATGATCTCCAGGTCCTGGGATCGAGCCCCACCTCTGCCTGCTTCTCCCTCTCCCTCTGCCTCCCCGCCACTTGTACTCTCTCTGTCTCTCTCTCTCAAATGAATAAATAAAATCTTTAAAAAAATAATAAAATAAAATAAAATAATCACTTAGAGTTCTTAATCTGATAATGGTAGGAAACAGTTTATATCACATTACACTCTTTAAAAATAAAAATTATAACCACTAGACAAAATATTTTATTCTTTTATTATTTTTTAGAGAGTAGGGGAGGAGCAGAGGGCAAGGGAGAGAGAGAATCCTGAAGCAGACTCACTGCTCAGCGCAGAGCCCGACATGGGGCTTGATCTCACAACCCTGAGAGATCATGACCTGAGCCGAAATCAAGAGCCAGACGCTTAACCAACTGAGCCACCCTGGCACCGCTAGACAAAGTATTTTAAAAACAATGATTTGAGAGCATGGAGAACAACTTAAAGCAGACAAGAGTTAAGGGAATTCAACTCACTTAGGACGGGAACCACACAAGGCGACAGATTCACATTTATATGAGTTTCCCCAATCCATGAAGCGTGGGTTGCTCAAAAAAAGAGAAAGCCTCAGATTTGGCTCAACGGGTCAGCAAACCCATTCAGTGGTACTGACCCAAGAAAATATATGTCCACAAAAAGACTTGTACACAAATGTTCACAAAAGCCTTATTCACAATAGCCAGAAATGGAAACAACCCAAAGGTCCATCAACAGGAGTATGGATAAACAAATTGTGATATTTTTATAGGATGAACTACTACTCCCGTGACCAAAAAAAAAAAAAAAAAAATGATGGCTACAAGTAACATGAATGAATCCAAAAAAATATTATGTTGAGATAGGAGTCAGACACATTTATTTGAGTCCATTTACATTGAATCCAAGAAGAGACAAAAACCAATCTACAGTGATAGAAAGTGAGGGCAAGAATGGAGGAATCAACACTAGGCATGTTCCAGGCGATGAAAATTTTCTTTATTTTGTTATGGATGGTGATGAAATGGGTGTACATAATTTCTGAACTCATAAACTGAACTCTTAAAATCTGTGCATTTTACTACAGGTAAATCATATTTCAATAAGAGACAATAAATAAATCTAGCAGCACTGGGGCGCCTGGGTGGCTCAGTCGTTAAGCGTCTGCCTTCGGCTCAGGTCATGATCCCAGGGTCCTGGGATCGAGCCCCACATCGGGCTCCCTGCTCGGCGGGAAGCCTGCTTCTCCCTCTCCCACTCCCTCTGCTTGTGTTCCCTCTCTCGCCGTGTCTCTCTCTGTCAAATAAATAAAATCTTAAAAAAAATAAAAATAAAAATAAATAAATAAATAAATAAATAAATCTAGCAGCATTTAAACCTCATAAACATTTATATTCAGTCAATCCCTGCACATGGAAAAAATATGCCTTTCACTTGATTCATAACATGCCAACAACTAAAGTAACAACAGAGGCAGAAATTTGACTTACATGTGGGATATAATTACAACAAAATACCTTTCCTATAAATGCAGATGACAATGTTAAGAAGTATTTAAATCCTGAAGAAGTGTTCAAATACATATTCACAGCTATATACTGTGTTTCAAGATTCAGCTGCATGAAGTATGCTTTTCCTGCCCTCTTTATATAAAGCTATTCATCCATCCTTAGAATTCCAAAAGAAATGAAATATTATGGATATTAAAGAAAACGCTAAAGCAAAATAATACAGTAAATTTTACAAATATCAAATCCAAATGTCTAATTTCTTAGACTCCACACAAAAAACAGGTATTTAACAATAACTGAAGCAAACAATTAGCGTTACACTTAACAATAAAGTAAATTGTACTATAATGGCTTAAAGGGGATATATTTTTAAGAATGTTATAGGAACAGGGCGCCTGGGTGGCTCAGTCAGTTGAGCGTCTGCCTTCGGCTCAGGTTGTGATCCCACAGTCCTGGGATCAAGACCCACATCGGGCTCCCTGCTCTGCCGGGAGCCTGCTTCTCCCTCTGCCTCTGCCTATCTCTCTCTAGGTCTCTCATGAATAAATAAATAAAATCTTAAAAAAAAAAAAAAAAAGAATGTTATTGGAACATTATGATCTTAGAAACATTAGCTATCCACTTTTAAGTGGAAATTTCTCAAGAACCTGCAAGAAGATACGATGAAATTTCATTAGTGTACAATGAAATGAGTAAATATTATGAATACATTTGCCACATAATTGGTAAAGTTAAGAACACTCTTAATAGGAGAAATTCACATTAAGCCTACTTCGAACAAATTTAAGTGTCAAATATATATTTTAAAACTCCCTAACAAACATATAAGGGCATCTTAAGAAAAAGAGCAGGCTACTAAGAGGGCTTAAAATATGCCTCACATCTATTTCTCATCATCATATCTGTTACTGAGGAGCAGACTTAACTCGGAATGTAAAATTATTTGGTGGGGATTATATCATTAATACAAAAATATTCTTTAATATCACAGGACACAGAAAAATCACGCAGCTAACACCTAGGTGTTACAGCGTAACGGCTTAGAACTGTGATGACTTGTGTCAAATCCCAGCTCTGTCACTTCAAGGTCTCAGAAAATAGACAAATCCGGCAATAATATCTGAAAGGTAAGTTTTTACATTTAATAGAGTAGGAATACATGTAGGAGAACTCTGAACAGAATTTTAGGAGTAAAATTGAATACAGGATTTAAGATCTGTCCAAAGGGAAATTCACAATTTAAAAAATGTTGTAACAGAGGCATTATAACAAAAAGGAACAGAAAGACCTCTTAAGAGGATACTGCTGATAAGAGGGAAGAAAACAAAATGCAAATAAGTGGTGGTGACATTTCAGTCTCAAGTTTCCAGAGAGATTAAGATGAAGTATATTAAAAAAAAAAAAAAGATGGGGTAAGATTTTACAATCCCTTCAATCATTCAATCTTATCTGGCAAAAAGCTACCACTAAGATCAGTTTTCAATCTGTCTCTCACTTACTGGATCTAAACAATAAAAGACGAACCAGGGTGTTTTTAAAAATGAAATTAAAAATAAGCACCTACAATTTTTAACATATTACTTAACTGAATCTGACTCTTTGAATTGAGAATTATTACCCAGAGATGTACCACTGCAAGCCCTGCATGGGGAATTCAGGCAAGTGAGCCCCTAAATCACCCAAAACAACAGTCACTATAAATACACCTTTGGTTCATTACCTAAGAAGTCTCTGCCATCTATGTTTGTTGCAATTTAAATGACGGGCTCTGTTTTCACACATTGCCTAAAGACTTATCAGAGCCCAAAAGGAAGACAGCATGATTAAAAGGAACAAGGCTTCAGAAACAGATCTGATTCTCATGTCAGCTTCACCACAGACCACTTGGGGGGGACATGGTACAGTTAGACTTTATAAGGTCTTATCTTCTTCCTTTTCAAAAATATCGTACCTACAAACAAAACTATGTAAACCAGCCTGCACACAAAAAAACTGTGCCTGTCACAGGAAAACTGTGGAGCTAACATCTAGGTGGAAATATCCTATGATGGCATAGGAGTGTGATGACTGTGTCAAATCTCAGCTCCGTCACCTGCACAGCTGCATGACCCTGAACCAGTTATTTAATCCCTCTAAGCCCCAATTTTATTTTCCACACAAACTATGACTATTAAAAGGTTTTACAAGATGCAAAGCACATAGTAGAGTATTTTGCCCACAATAAACACAAGAAATGTTTGCTGTGATCTTAAGGAAAAAGAACAAAGCTGGAGGTATCACACTTCCAGATTTCAAGATATACTGCAAAGCTGTGGTAACCAAAACAGGATGGGACCGGCACAAGAACACACACAGAGACCAACAGAACAGAACAGAGAGCCCAGAAAGAAACCCACGCTTATATGGTCAATTAATCTACGACAAAGGAGGCAAGAATAGACAATGGGGAACAGACGGTGTCTTCAATAAATATGGAGACAAGCAAGCTGGACAGCGACATGCAAAAGAATGAAAGTGGACCACTTTCTTGGACCACACACAAAATTAAACTCAAAATGCATGAAAGACCTAAATGTGAAACATGAAACCATAAAATTTCTAGAAGAAAACACAGCCAGTAAACTTCTTTGACATCAGCCACAGCAACATTTTTTTTAGATGTGTCTCTTCAGGCAAGGGAAACAAAAGCAAAAATAAACTACTGAGCTCCCTGTCCAGGGGGGAGTCTGCTGCTCTCTCTCTCTCCCTCTCTCTCTCCCTCTGCCCCTAACCCTGCTCACTCGCTCTCTCGCTCTCTCTCAAAATAAAATAAAATCTTTTTTTAATTAATTAATTATTGGAAACAAGGCAGGATGTTTGGGTTTATGAGTCCTATTTAACATCATATTAAAAGTCCTACTCAGGGCAATAGGGCAAATAAAAACAATAAAAAGCCGAACAAAACAAATAAAAGCTGAACAGACTGGAAAAGAAGAAATGAACTGTCTCTATTCATGGACAACATAACTATCTATAAAGAAAATCACAAGGAATCCACAAAAAAACTGCTATAACTAATTAACGAGTTTACCAAGGTCATAGAATACAAGGTCAATATACAAAAATCAATTGTGTTTCTACATACTAGCAATAAACAATTAAAAACCAAAATTTTAAAAAGAGTACCATTTACAACAACTCCAAAAACAAGAAATTTTTAGGCACAAGTCTAACAAATTATGTGCAGGATCTGTATGCTGAAAAATGAACAAAACTGATACAAGAAATCAAAGAGAACCTAAATAAATGGAGAGTTAACTCAATACTCAGTACTGCTAAGAAGCCATTTCTCCCCAAAATGATCTATAGCTATATAAGTTAAACATAATCTCAATCAAACTCCCAGCTGCATTTTTTTGTAGATCTAGAAAAGCTGCTTTTCAAATTTATATGGAAAGTCAAAGAAACTAGAATATGCAAAACCATTATGAAAAAAGACCCAAAGTTAGCAGACTCACAATACCTGATCTGAAGGCTTACTACAAAGCTACAGTAATGAAGGAAGTACGGTATTTGCACAGACCCAGAGATCAACGGAACCAAACACAGAGTCCAGACAAATACATCAAGTGATTTTTGACAAAGGGGCCAAGGAATTCAGTGACAAAAGGATGTTATCAACAAATTATTCTGCACGTGTATAAATGAACATCTAAAATGAACATCTCTATGCAGAAAAAAAGGAAATTTAATCTGGCCGCCTTACACAAAATTAACTCAAAATGGATCTTAGAGCTAAATGTAAAACACAAACCTATAAAAAAGAAGAAAACAAAAGAGAAAATCTTCATGACATTGCATTAGGCTATAAATTCTTAGATACAAAACCAAAAGCAGGATCGATAAAAGAAATTAACTGATAAGTCAAACTTTATCAGAATTAAAAGCTTTTATTCTGCAAAAGCCACTGTCAAGAAAATAAAAAGGAAAGCTATGGATGAGGAGAAAATATCTGCAAACCCCACTGGAGAAAGGACACATGCCCAGAATATATAAAGAACTCAAAAAGTCTGGGCGTCTGGGTGGCTCAGTCATTAAGCATCTGCCTTCGGCTTAGGTCATGATCCCAGGGTCCTGGGATCGAGCCCCGCATCGGGCTCCCTGCTCCGCGGGAAGCCTGCTTCTCCCTCTCCCACTCCCCCTGCTTGTGTTCCCTCTCTCGCTGTGTCTCTCTCTGTCAAATAAATAAATAAAATCTTTAAAAAAAAAAAAAGAACTCAAAGAGTCAACAGAAGGAAAACAAACACCCTCCCCACATTTTAACAACCCATAATAAAAACATTCCCATGCATTTCCATATGCTAGGATTTACACCTGAGACTATCCTTTAGATTACTATCATGGAACTTCCTTATCTGTCCAAGTGTGGAAATAACAGGCAAAAGATCTGAAAAGACGTTTTACCTGTGAAGATATATGGAGACAAGTAAGCACATAAAAAGATCATACACATAATCTGTTACTAGGAAAACACACATTAAAAACACGAAATACCACTACAAACCTTAGTAGAATAGCTTTGATAAAAGCCACGGACAATACCAAGTCCTGACAGGGCACAGGCGCTCCCACAGACGCTGGGGAGAATGCACAGTAATACGAACCCGTCACAAATCCTCACAGGAAATTGAAGAGGAGGGAGAACACTTCCCAGCTGGTTCTGCTATGCCGGTTTTACCCTGATCCCGCCAAAAACATCACCGGGAAACCACAGACTGATCTCTCTCATGAACATAGATGGCAACATTTTTAACAAAATATTAGCAAGTCAAATAGCAACATATAAAAAGGATGATACTCCACATGCAAGTGACACTGATCCCAGGAATACAGAGTGGGTTGTAAACCTGAAAATCAGTTATGTGATAGAACCTACTAAGAGAAAAAGGTCAAAAACTCTATGATCCTCTTTCCTTCCACTGACTAAAGGTTACTGAAGAGCTTGGAAATGCTGTTATTTTATATTTGTCCCACAGCGTTCACTTTGTTCACTAACTGCTGCTCAAGAAATACTGAGTACGTTCTGCTAGGCACTGACATGGACACACAAAGACAAAATAATCCCGGGATTCAGTAAAAATGTCGCAAGTCTTACACACGGGTATGCAGTTAACAAGAAAAACCAACTCTGCCCCCGTACTCAGAAAAACAAAAAAAAGGACTGTCTCGTTCCTATTCTGAAGTCACAGAGGCAAATTTTAAACTGGCAACTAAAACTAAATCACACTGTGGTCGCCAATATGTCTGGAAATAATTTTATAGGAATACTGTGTCTACTCTTTCTTTTTCCTGACTACCTCTCTACAAAACATTACCACCTTTAAAACCCTCACGGTACGACAGTGTTTGCCATTCTTACTGAAAAACATCGGGGAGGTAGGAGAATCCCATACCTTGTGGGGCGCAAGAATCCTCTGCCTGAATTTTTCAACAGTTTCTTGACCCATAGAAGACCAAGCATTGCCGAACGCTTCTGCTTTGTCTGGTCTGAGATGAAGGGCCTCTAACTGCTGCTGCAAAGTGGCCGGCTTCACGGTGTGATACACCGCCTATGCGAGAGGGGAAAAAGAGCACATGTAGCCCCAGTATTGGATTGTAACCAAATACAAAATTATCTTTAAATGATTTAAATCAAAAGAATAGCACCTATTTCTATTGTAGATTTTTTTTTTTTATTTTAGCAATAATGATACACACAACTGGAAGATGCAGGGCTAAAAGGCCTAAATTATTCAGGCTACCCTTCTCCATTTTTGCCTGTGTTTTAAGTAATCCTAAGACCACTTAATGGAAAAACTTCTTCTCTGCTTCAGCTATGGAAATGGTACCCTAATTAAAATATCATCTCCTTATTTCACTTAACGATTTCAAAGAAATGTCTCAGGGCACCTGAGTGGCTCAGTCGGTTAAGTATCTCCCTTGGGCTCCCAGGTCATGATCTCAGGGTCGTGGGCTCGAGCCCCGCATTGGGCTCCACATTCAGCAGGGAGTCTGCTTAAGATTCGCTCTCCCTCTGCCCCCTCATGCTCTTTCTCTCTCTCCCAAGTAAATAAATCTTTAAAACAAACAAACAAAAAACAAAGAAATGTACAACAAAAATTTTTCCAAGAAGCACTTTCTCAAAACTACCTTCATCTACCAACTTCCTAGGTAATATATAATAAAATCTTATAAACATTTCTAATAACATCTGTTCTTTCTTAACATCGTTCCGGAACAACTTTCTCGTAAACACCATGTTGCTCTGTCCTACTTGATTATCCTTTATTACTACTGAAAACTCCCAGGGTTAAGAACAGTAGTCGTCTTTATGATCTGTAATCTGTACAAGGCTGTTTGGAGTAGATGCCCGGGAGCTTGTCCTCCTACCAGTACCTGTTCACTAGAAAGCTCATGAAGCTACAGTACCATTTAAACTTTTATTTCACAAATATTCTACCAAGTCAACCTTCAGGAATTTACAGAGACCCTGTTTTAAGTGCAGCAATGTGCTAGGTTTATAGAAGATGAGCTAAAGATATGATAGGTCCCTCAAAAATTCAAAAGCTAGGGAAGGTTGACACACAGGAAATGATGAAAGACTAACGATGTGCTCCACTCTGATGAGCCAAGGATAAAAGGCATCCAAATTAGGGGAAGACTGCCAAGTGTAAGGGTCGTGGCGGCAGTGAGGAGAGATGGGACTTGAACAAAAACTTAATGCGTTGAACACAGACAAAAGCAAGGGAAGCAAAATGGTGGCTCAGTAGGAAGAACTAGCATGACAAAAGGCCTTTCGACAACTACTTCTCTTCTAAATGTTTTATTTATCATCCTAAAGAAATTCCCCAAAATCACTCATTAAAGTTCTTAAATAAAAGGTGTTTGTTTCTCCAACTTACCATACCAAGTAACGACGAATGAAAATGTTTTATACCCGTCTCAAGTCAATGAAGGCTTTTTTTTTTTTTAAGATTTTACTTATTTACTTGAGACAGAGAGAAAGAGAGAGCATGAGCAGGGGGAGGAGCAGAGGGAGAGGGAGAAGCAGACCCCTGGCTGAGCAGGGAGCCCGACGTGGGACTCAGTCCCAGGACCCTGAGATCATGACCTGAGCTGAAGGCAGACGCTTAACCGACTGAGCCACCAGGTGCCCTCAAATCAATGAAGTCTTGATTCATGCTGTCAAATACTTGACTCATGCTACTCAACATTCATATTCTTTTGAAGAATGCAATACTGTAGGGAAAAAACCATACATTCAATGTTTTTTTTACTACATTAAAATTCTGAATTAGAATATATTCATAGCTTCCATCTGTATACTTTTTTTGAAGAAATAAAATGTTATAGCTATCATAGAAAGACTGTTCATGTCCTCATGTACACAATAAGCAGTAAACAAACCACGGTTAGGAAGTTTGGGGCACTCAGAATACCTGTTCTAAAATGAACGATATTATTTCAAGAACTAGGTGAAGATCTTGTTTCTCTAGAGAAAATGCAGCCTGAAGTTTTTCTTCTTCTTCTTCACTGAAACTGTTCTCAGCCTACAACATAAAAAGCAAGCTATTAGGGCACGTTCAGGTATTCAAAACTTAAGACACTCGACACAAGAGTCCCTGAAGATTCATGTATTCATACATGGATGAGAAACTGAAAGAAAAAGTGAATCCAGGGTGAAAGAAACTGATGTGTTTGTAAATTTCAATATCTCAAAATCACAGTACAATTCGGTATTTGGATCATGCCAAATCAAGCTCATTGTAAATAAAAAAAATATTTTAAGTTCTATGATTTACAGGAGGTGGAAACTAATAGTAAATACCAAAAGAAATGGACATTTAGAAAAAACAATACTAGAAGATAAAACCCCAAAATGTTAACAATAATTAATACTAATGTCCATCTTCCTCAAATATATTTACTGAGTATTTACTATGTGCTACAGAGAAAGACTGTTCATGTCCTCATGTACACAATACTCTAGTTAGAAAGGCATCTAAAAACAAATAGTTATTCAAGTAATTTTCATTTTGAGCAGTTCTGCAAAAATGTGGGTTATTACAAGAGCATCTATAAAGCAGGAAATTAAGTTTTTTTATAATTTTTATATTTTCCAAAACTTCCACATTATGCACGTTAATTTTATAACCAATATATCAAAGAAGATAGTTAGCCATCTGAGTAGAACCTCTGACTAGTCTCCTTTCTTTCATATCCAAAATAATCTCCTTGATCTAAAGACACTGGTTTTGGGGCTCCTGGGTGGCTCAGTCGTTAAGCGTCTGCCTTTGGCTCAGGTCATGGTCCCAGGGTCCTGGGATCGAGCCCCGCATCGGGCTCCCTGCTCGGTGGAGAGCCTGCTTCTCCCTCTCCCACTCCCGCTGCTTGTGTACCCTCTCTCGCTGTATCTCTCTCTGTCAAATAAATAAAATCTTTAAAAAAAAAAAAAAAAGACACTGGTTTTAAGTAGGAAAAATGTACACTACTAGAACAACTTTAAAATAAAAATAACTACTCTATCCACACATACTAAAAACACCTTTCCCTACGGCTGCCTCCGCCTAACAGCAATATGGAGAAATTTCAGAAGTTCACAAGCCCCTGCCTTGACAGCTTAGGATGATGTACACCTACATGGCTGTTGAACCAAAGCAGCATCGGAACTTGAAGCTAGCATATTTTGGGAGGCCAGTCATCAGAACTAACAGCCCCTATTACCTGTTTTATGACTGAGAAAATCAGGAACCCAATTTGGCCAAAATGCCCATGACTTACCTCAAGAGCAATGTTTTGACTTAAAAGTTTCAGAATTTCTTTGACTACCATACATCTTCTTGAAATAATGACCTATGGTACCAGAGTTTATCAATATGAGGAATATAATAACAGTATCACATACATATATATATATATATATATATATATATATATATATATATATATATAATCACTGAACCACATGTTGCATTAAATTCAATGGATATTTATAATCTAACTTCCAAGTTAGTCAATCTGATTCCTTTTAACATACATCAATTAAGCTGCTTTGACAAAATAGTAATAGTGATTGAGCAGGTAGAAAAATAAACTTCGGTGTCCCCAGTATATGTAAGGAAGGGAGATTTTTTAAAAAGATACCACAAAAAAAAGAGAGAGAGAGACATTCTCAAGATTTTCAAGGGCATTATACTAATAAAGTGGTTTGGAGTGAGGTGGTAGAGGGAATATTTATCTTCCCCCATCCACTGGAACACCAGGCATGCAACCTTAAAATAAGGTGGAGCTTAAAATATGGGAGCAAAAGAGCAAACAGAGAATACAGCTATACACAAAATTCCAAACATATAGTCAACACCTTGCTCCAAAAACAACCTTGGGTAGATAAATACCTCTATTCGCTTCCACAAAAGCAGCAATTTCACTTATTTCTGTCTACCAAAAGCAACCCACACATATCTGGGAGTAAAAGAGAAGGTAAAAGAGACACATTCTTTTTTATCCTCTCAATGGGAAAAAATTAAGGCCCAGGTTTATAAAATTAGGGAGCATGTGTCCAAGAAACTTAAATTTTAAAATGAAAAATGAATGACTTTTTTCTCTATGTTTAAAGAGAGTAGGCCATAAATATATATACACACACAAGCAGAAATGAAAAACACATAAAGAATAGGTAGTACTACAAGGATTCACATGAAATGATCTCTGATAAAAGCGGTAAGTGAAGGAGGTATATGAAAACATACAAACTACACATTTCTATGTGTACGGACGTGTGTATGCATATCTGTATTTATTAACACATGGAAAAAGATCTGCAATAAAAACCAAATTGGTAACAAAGGCTACCTCTGGGAAGGTGTGGTGGTTTTATGATAACTGAAAATTCTTTAGCACTCCTCCCTTCAAAAGATGGAGACTAATTTCTTTCCCTGGAATGTGATCCATACTTAGTGACTTCCTTCTAACAAGAATGTAGTAAATGTGAAGCTATATGGTATCCCAGGCGAGGTCATAGAAAGGACACACCTCCCTCTCTTGGATCACTGGTTCTGGAAGAAGCCAACCTCCAAATCAGGAGGAAAGGCTTAAGTAGCAAGGAACTGAGGCCTCCCACCAGGTAGTCATACTGAAAGGAAATCCTCCAACCCCAGCCAAACCTTCAGATTACAGTAGCCCAAACAACATCTGACAGCAACCTCATGAGAACCCCGAACCAGAACCACCCAGTGGAACCACTCCTAAATTCCTGACCTACAGGGACTATAATAAATGTTTATTGTTTTAAGGTGCTATGTTTTGGGGTAATTTGTAATTCAGCAATAGATAACTAATACAGGGGAGAATTAAGATGGAAGGAGGGCCAAAGTTAACCAAGGGCGCATTTCAGTTTGCCATACTACTTAAATTTCTTATTTTTTTTTTTTTAAAGATTTTATGTATTTTTTGACAGAGAGAGACAGTGAGAGAGGGAACACAAGCAGGGGGAGTGGGAGAGGGAAAAGCAGGCCTCCTGCGGAGCAGGGAGCCAAGCGTGGGGCTCCATCCCAGGACCCTGGGATCATGACCTGAGCCGAAGGCAGACGCTTAACGACTGAGCCACCCAGGCGCCCCACTACTTAAATTTCTTAAACAAAAACTTATTCATAAACTATGAAATTTAAAACATGTTATTAAGATGATTAAATTAAGCAGTCTAAGAATTCTGAACTAGAAGGGCACAAAAAAAGCAAACTAAAAAAATCCATTGTTCCAACTTTTCTTTTTTATTTTTTTTGAAGAATTCATTTTCTTAATACGCATGATGAGTGAACTAACCTTAGTTTCACATATAGTAGAAATCAGGTCCCATTCCTTAGAAAATGAGAAATGTCCTCTATTCTTTTTTTTTTTTTTAAAGATTTTATTTATTTATTTGAGAGAGAGAGAATGAGAGACAGAGAGCATGAGAGGGAGGAGGGTCAGAGGGAGAAGCAGACTCCCTGCCGAGCAGGGAGCCCGATGCGGGACTCGATCCCGGGACTCCAGGATCATGACCTGAGCCAAAGGCAGTCGCTTAACCAACTGAGCCACCCAGGCGCCCGAGAAATGTCCTCTATTCTATGAAGATATTATCTAAATAACTACAAAAGCAATTAGACTTTAAAAACTCAGAGCAAGGATTTAGAGACAGAGAGGCCTGCTGTCCAGAGCCCAAGCTCTGACTCACATCCACAATCATACATACAAAGACCTACGTGAAAGAATGCACGGTACTAGTATTCTGCAAATACCATAATTTAAAGTGTATATATATCATTCTTACCCAATAAAACAATTTGTAAGAAGCCTTACATCTTATATTAACTACAAAATAAGTGTATTTATTAGATAAACTATCCTTTTCTTTTTGGTCCTAATAGGCAGGACAAATGCTCCTTTGTGCACGACTCTCCTGCACACAAGACATTTAAAGTCACGGGCATTAAACGCCAGCAGCACCCTCTATATGTTGTAACAGCCAAGAAAAAGTCTGAGGCATTTCTATAGGCTGGGGTTCACACTTGTGATTGTCCTTTATGTTAACATAATGAGATTTCGCTGTGTGTCATAATGGGGGAAAACAGAGGTACCCACAAATGAATCTATCAAATAAAAGAACTTTTATTTTAAACTTTTGAAAGCAATCTTTCTGAAATGTACAGCACCCATTCTAGACTTTTGTAAACAAAGTATATCAGATTAAACTCATTTCTTATGATGAGTCAGGTCACAATTATGGGCATCAGAATTCTGTGGTACAGTATCATAAAAAACTCCTAAGACACACTGATGATTTTTCATTTCAGAAAAAAACCCTCAGATTTCTGGGCATTTCAATTTCTTGTGTCTAATTCATAATTCTCCCACTTCATTCCATGATCAGCCGTCGATTCCTGAAACCACCTACATGCCCATCACAGGCATTTCTTCATCCCCCAGTTGGCTGGGTCTAGTCTGCCATGGCCAGAAATCCAGAGAGCTAATCTTTCAGAATGAGATATACAGCACAGTTAGATCAACAGGCTTTGTGTGATGACCTACAAGTCTCTCCAGTGGAGCAAAGTACATGAGTCTTTTTTTTTTTCTTCATTTTTATTGTTATGTTAATCACCATACATTACATCATTAGTTTTAGATGTAGTGTTCCATGATTCATTGTTTGTGCATAACACCCAGTGCTCCATGCAGAACGTGCCCTCTTTAATACCCACCACCAGGCTAACCCATCCTCCCACCCCTCTCCCCTCTAGAACCCTCAGTTTGTTTTTCAGAGTCCATCGTCTCTACATGAGTCTTTTTAATTGCATGAGTTGTGAAAGCCATTTTTTTTTTTAACTCAGAGGCCATAAATTGTTATCTCTAAGTCCTCAGCTATGGAAGTTACTCTGACTTCTGTCAGTGTTTTCCAGTGCAGACTCTATTAGGAGGCTGGACAGGGCAATTTGGGCAGGACCGTTCTGCACACTGCAAGACATTTAGTTCCTGGGCATTAAATGCCAACAGCACCCTCCACACATTGTAAAACCCACCCCCCCAAAAACTTCCCAAGTATTTCTATATGCTAGGATGAGCCAGAAGATGACCAGTTCAAAGAGGACTCCCAGACTCATGCTCAGGCACACCCATATTCTATACCTCAGCTTACTTTCCGTCTGTTTATTCCAACTAGGGAATCCAAGGAACCAGTCTGGACAAAAACAGATATCCTCTGCCCGTAAGCAAATTAAAGTGTCAAGCTGATAACATTTAGAACAGCAACCCGATCCCTAAAACTCCTCACCCATCTACCCATGCCAGGTTTCACTGTTCTAAGGGCTCTGCTTGTCTCAAGACAAAGGCCCGCTTAACAGACCAAGAGTACATAAAAGAAAGCTGGCAGATCCTGAATGTCACTGCGAACTTTATTTGATAAGAACTCTTATCACAATAGGAGCCCCTCTAGAAGAACATTCCCTGAAACTGTCCAGGAAAAAAAATTTGCACCTTTCCTGACATTCTTTCTTAGCAGGCAAGTTAGCACCTACGTATGTTTTTGTTCTCAGTTGCTTCAGCTGTCAACAACCTCACGTTCTCATGTCCACTACCCTACCACTAACAGCATCGCATTTAAGCACCTCCGTGGAATGCTCTGGCCACCCACTTACTCTAAGATAGACACTAACTTATTCACAACTCGATTAGATGGAGAGGGTCAAAGACAAACTGCATATCACAGTTTTCCTACAAAGGTCCTATCCTCCCTCACTATAAAGAACAAAAGATGTATCTAAGAGCTTTTTGTCCCATGTTGTTAAATAAGTGTAAGAAGGCAGCCATCAGCTCAGAGAATCAAAGCAGAACTTCTGTATTGATTGCCTACATCATTCACTTTTAGTCTAATTTATATACTTTTCTGTACTCTTTCCTGAGGTTTACTGTAATGGGTTAAAGGAATGGATTCTGGAAACAGGCCGCTTACTCACTAGCTGTATGATATTGGACAAATTATTTAACTGGTTTCTATCTCAGTTTCTTCGTGGATAAAGTAAGGATAATAGTACCTACTTCCTAAAGTTGCTGTAAGGATCAGATGAATTAATAATACAAAACCATTCAAACTGTATCGGAGGGAGCAATGTAACTGTGAATCACAAATACCACAAATGCAGCTGCTTTTAGTTTGTTGTGGTAGTTCTTCCTGTCTCTCCATCTCTATCACAGATTCCTTATAGCCAGGAATTTAGAGGGTCTGCATTTGTTTTGTGTTTTCCATGCAAGGCAAAGAATTAACTCCAAGAATAGATCTTGAGCGCTCACTGCATAAGCACCAAGGTATTAGGTATGGGAAATGTAAAGATAATTAAAACATGATACTCAAGGTATTCAAGGTCAGCGAAAGACCCTGTCATCATAAAACAAATACGATGCAGTACTAAAATGAGGTGACAATGAACTGAGTGTTTTAGAAGCACAAAAAACAAACTGCTGAGAGCAAGAGGGCCAAATCCTTGAAAGATGCATAGTTTTTTCACTATAGAAGGGAAGACAGACATTGCAGGTAAGGGAAAGAGTATACACACAGACATAGAGTTGGAAAAGTTCACAGTATGTTCTAGCAAAAGAGCACAGTCCAGTGTGACTGGAGCACTTGCAAAGTGGGAATAATATAGCTTGTGGCCATATTATACTGTTATTATAAGGTTATTATAATATAATACAATGTTAAAGATTTTGAACTTTTTCCCCATGGCACAATGGGAAGTCAATGATGGCTTTAAACACTGTACAGATATGATCAACTGGGTTTTTTTGGTTTGTTTTTGTTTTTTAGGAAAAAAAATATTTGGAGAGATAAATGGACTAGCATTATGAAGCAGCGATAGGAGGGAGAAGGCTTTCGGCAGAGACACCAGTTTGAAGTCTACTGTAGTCTACGGCAGGGATGTTAAAGATCTGAACAAGGACTATGAAGAGAACTTGGATTTAAGAGACATGTCAGGGGAAGAAAGGGCTCAGAGGGGGTTGGCTCCCAGGAAAAAGAAGAGGAAAGGGTCCAGGTTCTGCAGCTGTGGTAAAGAAGTGCTGAATCACTATATTGTACACCTGAAACTAATATTACACTGTATGTTAACTAAGTGGAATTTAAATAAAAACTAAAAAAAGTCCAGTTTCTCATTTAATGGTGATGCCTGGCACCACCAGGCAGAGCAGTTACTAGATACTAGGTGCACCATCAACATGTGTTGGATTCAGAAGTTAACTTAGACTAGTGACCAAGCAGTGAATCACTAAACATCAATATGTCCAAAATAACCACATCCTTGAAATAAAAATAGAAGAGACAGATTAAATGAAAGATTAAATACTGGGTGCTGGCTAGCATTATTTTTAAGAGGAAGAATGAAATCAGAATTTTCCCAAAGCATGTTACACAGAACCTGAGTCCCAAAATATATACCATGATACCACAGTTCCAAGGTCAAACACGTTTGGAAAATCTTGCACACCATATTCACCCTTAAATATTTACTGTAAACACTACCATAAAATACACTCTGAAAAATATATATATAATATATACACTCTGAAAAGTTCCATAATAAAAAAGATTAACTTTAATGAAAAGAGAATTTCCCAAACTTTTGACCATGGGACATCACAAAATGTTCTAGAGAGCCAAGGACATGCTGGGGAACACTATACTTCGGAAAAAGTTTTTCAAGTAGTAACAAAGAGTTTCAGGGCAATCACAAGAAATCACACGAAAGTACAGAAAGTATAGAAACTATAGAAATGCAAAAATACAAACCTTCAGGTGAAGTTTTTGAAGAATTCGGGTGAGCAATCGTGGAAATCTTCCTATATCTATTGCATTTATCAGCGACACTGCTTTTTTCATGCTAAATAAATTTGTAAAACAAAATTTTAAAATGAGTTTTCCAAGTGGAACTGTTCCTGCCATAAGTACACTTGTCTACAATTGCTATTGTCTCAAAGTTTCCA
This sequence comes from Neomonachus schauinslandi, assembly GCF_002201575.2. Classification (NCBI taxonomy): domain Eukaryota; kingdom Metazoa; phylum Chordata; class Mammalia; order Carnivora; family Phocidae; genus Neomonachus; species Neomonachus schauinslandi. Next base: position 9,654,876 of record NC_058409.1, on the reverse strand, counting down.
TTTCAACAACTCTGATTGCTATGAAGAAGAACAGATGGCCAGCAAAGGAGGCAGGATGTTTCCAAAAAGATGCCTCCCAAAAATACTTCTGCATTTGGCAGTTTCTCTTTCTTTGGGGGCAAGGTGAGCTACTAGAGGAAGTTTGCACTCTGTGAGGAACGGCATTAACTCTGCAATGAATATTCAATACCCACTTAACCCAGAGAGGAACTATGGAAAGAATGGCAGGAGGAACGTGGCAATGACACCAAAATACAAAGAAAAGAAGGTTGCATGGCAGATAATGGAATATATATATATAAAACATAAAATCATTTGGAGTAACAGTATACAGTTGTTTTAAAACCGTGATTCAATGGTAATAATCAACTTTAAATTATACTACTGGTTATGGCTTACTGATGTGGTGAGTGTTAACCAGGACACTGATGTGACCGGAGGAAATGGCCATCAGAACTCAAGGCATCCAGAAAGAAGGAAAAACTTTGAAATGACAACTCTCTTCTTCAACAAGATTCCTGCCCAATTCAGGGACAAGGAAGTTCTTTTCCAACTTCAATTATTTACCGGTACACCTCAGCATTTTTTCCGCATCCGCACACTACCTGCACTAGTATTTATTTTTCATGAAATGAGAGTCATTTCTATTCAAATAACTGCATTTTAGGAGAGAACTTTGTATCACCACCCTGGGCAGCCGACCTTACCTACCATAAGCAGAAATGAACTAAAAATAAATAAAATGAAATCAAAAGCCATGTTACCAAATTCTGGCTAGGTACTGTGACCAGCCCCAAACTCCCGGCCTGAGGACTATTCTATCTGGAGTGAAAAGGGATACTGACACGTGTTAGGGATTAACGACCGTCGGGCACCACTGCGAGCCTTTCTCACAATCAGGCCTGAGCGAGAGAGCTGAAAACAGAGAAAGGGCATAGCTTTGCACGTGATTCAGCACCACTCCAGGCAGGCGTGGGTTCTTCAGATCCCACACTCTGGGCACGGTGACACACGCCACACACCGTCCTACTGACCCCAGCGGCCAGGCGCATTGGAGCCCCACGTAGGTGAACCACCGACAGGGTGAGACGCCCACAGCCCCCGGCACTCCTGCGGGGCCGCACCGCGATTTCGCCAGCCCCGCGCCCACCCCCTCGGCCGGGCCCCGCCTCGGAGCCAAGGCGACAGCCAGCAGGGGCGTCCTGGCGCAGCCCCCGTCCGCGCCACCCCTGGCGGCTACCTGGGGCTCTCCGGCAGGATCAGCGCCGTGGCGGCCGCCATCTTCGAAGCTCCCACGCCTGCCGCCGCCGGTCAGCTGTCTCCAGCGCAGCCAATGACGGCAGGCCTACGGAAAGCCGGAAGGCCCAAGCCGCGCCGCCTCCGCCTCCGGGCGCGGGACCGAGTCTTGTCCCGGGTCCTCCAGGGGAGAGGAACCCTCATCGTTGTCCTTCCGCCACTGTCACTGTTCTGCTCTGCCTTAAGACTGTTTGCATATTTTAACTTATTTATATTTATCTATTTGCTTATTATACATGCTCAGCTGACTCTTGAAGAACTAGCCTTTAAGGTTGCCCACCGTGCCACGAGTCAAAAATCCCCACGGAACTTCTAACTCCCCCAAAACTTAAGTACTAACAGCCTCCTGTTGACCGGATGCCTTGCCTTATTACCGATAACGTACTCGATGGACTCATTGTGTATGCTATATTTATCACATACTATATTATTACAATAAAATAAGCGGAAGTAAGCTAGAGAAAAGAAAATGTTATTAAGAAAATCCTAAGGAAAATACACGACAGTGCTGGACTATATTTATCAAAAGAATCCGAGCATGAGTGGACCTGCACACTTCACACCTGTGTTGTGCCAGGGTCAACTGTACATATATCTGGATATGGATATGGATTTCTATGTCGTCGGCATGCATAAACATATATTTAGGTGCGTGTACCTATACATACACATTTTTTTTTTAACAGAAAGTTTAAGCACACCACCGCAGCCAGTGTCTAGCCTGTGCGACAGAGGGGCAGGCAGTGGAAAGCTCTCCCCCAAAGCAGCCCGGGGATGTCACACATCCATCCGCAGGAGAGGTCATGTCACCAGCTCCAGCCTTGGCACTGTGCTATCAGCCCTTCCTGTATCTGTATCCCTGTATTCATTGAGCACCTACTGTATACCAGATACTGTGCTAGGCACTTGGGATACAAAAGACCAAAATTCCTGCCCTCAGGGTTTGCTGGCAGTTCAAATGGACAGGTTTCTTTGCGCCCCTCTGCTGTCCGGTGCTGAGCTAGGTACAGCTTAATACGGAAGACTCATCCCCGCAGAGACTGCCATTTAGAATCTCACAGTAGAGCAAGGACCCAACGTGGGTTCACGAATACCTTTGTATGCCTCAGAGAAAAACATGTAGGGCATTCCAGGGATTCAGACGTGAAAAGAGTGGTAAAAACCCCGGGGGTAGGATCAGGAAAACTTTCTGTTGCAGGAGGCATGAGATCTTGAATGATAGATTACGGCAGGTGCCCTTGAGCTAGTGAGAAATGGGGAGTCATTAATCTTTTCAAGCAGAGAAATCTTTGTGATGAGAGCCGCTGTTCCTTTTTTGTCTTCTTTTTGGGTTTTGTCTTTTGAAGCTTACTGTCAGCGGAATGATTGGATTGGAAAGAGGTAAGCAGAAAGTCAAACAGGGAACTATTGCAATAATCTATGGAAAGCAATAAAACCCTGTGGTAGTAAAATAGCTTTGGAGAGTGAAAAAAATAGCAAGTGAGTTAGCGTTACATTTCAGCTGTAGAATCTTCAGGAGCTGGCAAAAGATTGAATTTAATTTTCTTACCTAATTATGTTTTACTTAAATTATTATTTAAATTAGTTGGCATTCCTAGAGCAGCCCCAAAAACATCCTAACTGAAAGGAGAAGCCAGATTGCAAATTAAAAGTGAATAATCCCCACATGGATAATTGAGTCAATTATACAGTGTGTTGAACACATACAAATACATTTAATTCCACAACACTCCACACACTCCCCAATTTGTGCAGTATCTGAAAAAGATGTATGTGAATCTACATAAATTATAGGTCTCCAATACAAACACAGATTACTTTACCTGGCATAATTTTAGAAGGGCCCCAGTTCCCTCGACTTCTGAATAATTTCCCTTTGTCTTCATTCATTGCCTGAAGTAGGGCCACTAACCAGCTAAAACCATTTGGAATCTCTAGTGAAATTTACCTCCTCAGTTCCTTCACAACCATAGCTGGGATTTTGAGCAAAAGGGCATCAGGATTTTTCGAGCCCTGAATCCATGTAACCTGGAACAAAGCACTTTACCTCCCTTAAATTTCTTACTCCTGATCTGTAAAATGGGAATGGGAATAATGTGTGTTTGCTCCCCTGGGCTGTGGTAAGAATTAAACAGTGTGACGTGTATAAGGGAAAAGCACTCTCCCCTCCTTTATAACACAAAGCATAGACTTCCAAGGTTTTAGCAAAAAAGTCTCCGGGATTTCTCTTAATTTCTTCAAGTATTGGTACTTGTTGCTATAAAGGCTTGAGGCAGAGAATAATTTCACCCCTTGGGTGAGACCCTCACCCAAAATATTTCTGTGGTCTCTGGTTCCATATGGATCCACAGAAAAGTCCTTTGTAGTTGTCTACCTGGGACCACCTGCTAGAGACAGGATATGTACCTCCTGGAGACACTGTTCCATAGCACACTTTGCCCCTAACCCTCAGACTTGTCAACCCATCTTGCTGATGGATCCAGAGCCCAGATCAGCTGCCCCTGATCTGTTATGGCCATGAAACATACTGAACGCCCCCAAATTTCTTCCATATCCTTGCCTTCATTGCAACTTTTGCCAAATCCAACTTTTTTTTTTCATTCTGTGTTAGCCTGGGTTCTCTAGAAAACAGCCTGAGTTACATGCTAGTGCATCCATGGGGACTGTCATTGTAGGGAATTAGGAGTGAGTGCAAAAGGGAAGGAAGGAAAGGAGGGAAGCCAATACAAGATGGCATGTTATCCAGCTGGTTACAGATCGAAAACCTGGTTTATTTCTCAGTACTGTGATATTTCCAGACACACTATTTTGAGGTACTGTGTCTTCCAACAGCCAAGAGGTGGGAGTGAGCAAATTTGTCTGCAGACTCTTTCCAATCTTCTGTCTCTCATTGATCAAAATTTGTCCCATGGCTCAAACCTCCCCTGGACTCACAGGGTATATCCCCTGGCACCTGTAGGCATTCACTGGAAAATCTAGAGTCCCAAACCTGTAGGAGAGGCGAGCTCAGGGCACAATCCCTGCCCATCCTTCTCTCCAGATGGTCCTCTCCCACCCACCACCCACCTGCCAAGGATGGCCACAAGGGGCAGGGGCTTTAAGACCAACAGTTCAGGGGCGCCTGGGTGGCTCAGTCGTTAAGCATCTGCCTTCGGCTCAGGTCATGATCCCAGGGTCCCGGGATCGAGCCCCACATGGGGCTCCCTGCTCAGCAGGGGGCCTGCTTCTCCCTCTCCCTCTGTCCCTGCTTGTGTTCCCTCTCTCACTGTGTCTCTGTCAAATAAATAAATAAAGTCTTTAAAAAAAAAAAAAAAGACCAACAGTTCAAAGTTCCAGGGGCCCCTTTATTGGGAAACTTGAACAATGCGCTGCCTGAGATGCAGTGAGGCTGAGCATATCTGGAGAGGTACATCACTCAGAGACAGTTTTACACCTTGGGTGGAATCTCAACTGAAGAGTTGCTTGAGCCTTGAATGTTTTAGCTCTTCAGTGATGATGCAGCCTGTTTAGTTCACATATGCCTGGTTGTTTTACCAAAGCCTACAACAGCACAGATTGGAGTGAGGTCCACTGTGTCCTGGGAGCTAACACTTCCTTCTGGGTGTGACCTTTGTCCTGTTTGGAGCCCCTCCCTCTGGGTGAGTTCCTTCTCAAGGGCCCCATGGCCATTTCCTGCAATACAGCCTGCACCCACTCTCTCCCCACTAGGCGTGATTTATATCTTTGACACTCAATGAAGTAGATACAAGATCTGAGCCTTCCCGATCTCCAAAGTCTCCACCAACACTTAAGTAAATCCTGGGTACATTTACAATGCAAATGGTTCTCTTTGGAGGAAGGGTAACACCTACTCACACAACAGACTAGTAACTGAGCCCCAGGAACCCAGTCCAGCTGGGACGAACTTGTAAGTAAGCCCTTGATATATATTGTCAAACTGGGGCATAAAGGCATTTTATTATGCACCCAGAGTATCCTGGCATTGGGTTAGCTAAGCATCTGGCCCAGGTCCTTAACTCTGTGAAAGTCTGTAGTCCTACAACTCATCCTGAGTTTCTCAGGTGAACTATCAAAGGTAGTTCAGAGTCACATAGGGTGGAGGACTAGAACTATCTGCTACTCACCGCCCTATCCCCAGATGACTACAAATACAAAATTCACATTCAGCTGCTTTGTCGCATTCGCTTGCAGAAGCCATCGGACCAGTTTTTCTCCTCCTCAACACCACACGGAACACACACCTCCCCCTCTCCACACCAGCCCTCAGTCACAGTTGTGAGCCCTGTTTTTAGCTCTCTAGTCAGCACATGCCTCATAGGTGTGAGGGAATCAGCTGGAGTGGAACTGAAGAGCACCCTTCTAGATGAGAAAGAGTTCCTTCCACATTTTCTCTGTCACTTCTCAGGGGAATGAAGTTTCAAAATTGCATATTTTTATTTATGAGTCGGTTATATGACTGTTCCTGTTTGGTGTGAGATACATCAGGAATAAAGAATGCATGAGCATCATCTGTTCTCTATTTGCACACCAGGCTGTGATGTGGAAAGGAAGTGAGAAGCTTAGGAAAAAAGGAAAAGAGAAGAGAAGAGAAGAGAAGAGAAGAGAAGAGAAGAGAAGAGAAGAGAAAAGAAGGAATAGCATCAAGCCACATTTGCCGATAACAAAGAGTATTAACCAAATGGAGGGTGGCCAAGGGTATAGGAAGGAAACGTTTATTAAAATGTGACAGGGGCGCCTGGGTGGCTCAGTCGTTAAGCCTTCGGCTCAGGTCACGATCCCAGGGTCCTGGGATCGAGTCCCGCATCAGGCTCCCTGCTCCGCGGGAAGCCTGCTTCTCCCTCTCCCACTCCCCCTGCTTGTGTTTCCTCTCTCCCTGTGTCTCTCTCTGTCAAATAAATAAATCTTTAAAATAAAATAAAATAAAAAAATAAAATGTGACAAATATATACTTTGTGATACATGAACAGATCCCTTTCTGATCTATCTTCAAGTTGAAATCCATCTCAAATGATCACCCCTCCACTTTAATTTGCACCTAGTTTCCTCCATTCTACTTCCCCAAGGCCTGTGCCATTAACAGGACTGATATTTACATGTAAGACGTGTGAAAGATTAAATGGTTTCTTCAGTAATTTCCACCAGTGAACACAGTTGGAAAATAAGTTGATGGCGCTTCCCACACGTATTGCATGTGGTGCTGTTACAGACTGCCTTTTACCCAATGACTAGTGAAGAAATAAAAGTGGTAGACACCACAAACATGCAACAGAAAAAGAAAAATTCACTCTTCAACAGCAAACGAGAAAAGAGTAACTTAACAACACATTTGAAAAAGTGTCTGCCAGGAAAAGAAAGCATCTGCCCTGCCTAAGACGGACTCTAAAGGTGATCCCCCACCTCCTAAAACAGTGCTAGAAAAAGAAGGCATCCAGAAAGCCATGAGAATTCCTCAGTTTATGTATTCCCCAATTTAGAGAGGAGCAGAATGGGAGGTAAATAGCCAAGGGGAAGGCGTGGGAAATCCCTGGAGGCTTTAAGTCTGTGAAGGCTGACACAGGACTCAGTGGAGGAACCTGCAGGAATCACTCCTTTGTTACCTCTGAACAAGGGAAAAAGTAGAGTGGTAAGGCAGAAAAAACAAAACTATATCTAGTATTCCAAATGAGGAGTAAGGAGCTGGAAATTTGAAAAGAGAAAATAAGAAGAAAGGATATCCATAGACAAAAGCCAATGGGAACAGTTACATTGAAGCTGCAGTGAAAATAGACTTCCCTCAACACCCCACCCCCTTCACTGTTAATACTGGCTGAAATCCACAGGCACCCCAGTCCTTCCGCTATACAAAGTGGAAATCAAAAGAATGAAATAGGGAAGTGAGGGGCACCTGGGTGGCTCAGTAGGTTAAGCATCTGACCCAGGATTTCTGCTCAGGTCATGATCTCAGGGTCCTGAGATTGAGCCCCACATCAGGCTCTATGCTAAGTGTGGAGCCTGCTAAAGATTTTCTCTCCTACTCCCTCTGCCCCTCCCCACCTCAAAAAAAAAAAAAAGGAAAAAAAAGACAAATCTTACGGAATAGGGAAGTGAACATCAGGGCTCGCTCAGGAGGAGTCAGAGGCTCTGCGGTGCCACAGTTAATGAAGGGCTGATCTAAAACCTAGGGCATCCCTGCTCAGGGACTGAACATGCCCCTAAAAGTGGAGTAAATTTTAATACAGGGCAGTGAATAAAATCTCAGAGTTGAGAAATTGAAAATTAAATGCACGAAAAAATGCTACCCTCAGCCCCAACTTCCCCTTAAGTTTTTGGAGAGAAATAGATGGAAGGCAATACTGAGCCATCAGGCTGGCATTCTGGATGGAAAAACAAACAGATCTCACTGTAGCAGGCAAAAGAACTAGAAAACTCTGGCACCACATCAGAGGTCTGGGCAGAGCTGTCCACGCTCCACACAAATAGGATGAGATAAAGTGACATGGCAACTCTGCAGTCATCCTAAAAATATACCAAAAAGGGGGATACAGTATGCGAAAAAGGAGATGAAAAGTGCAATCTGGAATAAAATATAGCCTAAGAGGTAGAAGATAATCCCATGTGAATGCTCAAGATAGCACTTAGTAAGAAAATTAATTCAGTGGAACAAGAGCTAAAAAACAACTTGAAAAAACATCAAAATTAGATGTAGAAGGCATTGTGAAACCAAAGAAAGAGAATGAGGACTAAAAGCACACCATTTCCTAACTAATACATAAACTAGAAACGGAGAGAAACAGACTAAACACAAGTGCAAATTGAATTTTTAATAGAAAGGAAGGGACTATTCATAGCAAAGGAAAGAGACAAACACAAAGTAGATACCAAGAACACAGAAAGGCCAACCCAAAGATAACTATGTCCCCAAGGCAGAGAACCCAACAAATAGACACAAAAATACATTCAAATATTGTAGTAAGGAGTCTGACTCCATTTTTGATGTTTGAGGGCTCACAGCCTTCAATACCCCATCACCCCCTCCCCCGTGCTGCCCCATACCCAGGCAGACTAATCAGGAAACTTGGGGCTCCCTCCTTTAGCACTGGCAAGAAGTTCAAAACACACAAACTGCTGGTCAGCATGGGATAATCTTCTTGCTGGCCCCACTCGCTGAACACCATGCAACCTCATGCCAAGAGCCCTTCTCCCTTCTCCCAAGCCATTTATGGACCTCCTTGGGAGACTCCTCCCAGAAAGCCTCACTATTTGAGTAATAAAACTTTTCATACCTTCTCAGTGTGTGTGTACCTTCATCAGTCTCCACACCAAACCTGTTCCAGTTGGGGGTGGCGAGTCCACTTCATTTCTATGGGATAATCACAACAAATATATGCCAGAAGACATTTCTCCATAAGACTGGAAAAACTGTATGTGTAGCTTGATGGAAGAGCATATTGTGTTCCGAAGAACCTGATACAAAATGATGATCCTGGGACATATTTTGGTAAAGTTATCAAACTCCAAGGATAAAGAGAAAATTCTTTGGGCATCCAAATGAAAAAAGTAAGAGGAAAAAGAACCCACAAATTTCAGATTTCTCCATAGCAATGTCTACAAAGTTTTGAGGGAAAAAAAAATGCTTATGTTGAGCCAAGATGCTGTTCAATTATTAAGCAAAAGTTACATATTCTCAACCAGGATTGCATTCATAGTTTTTATGAGTTCCTTTTGGGAAAACTGATAACTGAAAACAAGTCAACCAAGAGATTAATGAAAATAAAGAAGTCAGGAATTGGGGTGCTTCGGCATTTAGTGAACATTAAATCCATGTAGAACCAAGGTTTTGTTAAAATGGAAATTAGGTTGATGAAATTAAATATAAGTATTTTAATGTTTGGTAGTATAAAATTAATGTATTGCTAAGAGAACTAGTTTCAGAATGGACAAAATAGGTGCAATCAAGTTTTAAGAGTACTAATTTCTAAATTTTTCACACTGTCTTAAATGAAATACATCACTTAAGCAATAAATTGACTATAACTTCTTAATCTTTTCTTAATCTTTGTGAGGGTAACAATCTGGAGAGCTGTGGTCTGGATATGGTCCATCAATATTCCTGTGGAAATATTTTGCTCATTTTGTTTGATCTACTCGGTAATGACAGAGGCAATGTAATCAGAGAGATTTTTATTTTGAGAACAATACAAAGTGACTTGATATTTACAGCTTGCTTCATGAATCATATTCTACTCCTGAAGGCACTTCAGTTTGAGACCCCTGCTTCAGAGGAGTATTTTAGGAACACACATGCCTTTGTTAAAGAAACAACAATCTAAAATAATTTCTTTGGTTTCTTTTCCTTCTCTTATCCACTTTACTAAAATCATTTCTATATGTCTATAGGTAGATTGCATATATCACATACAGATCGAGACCTAGACATAAGTATACATACAGAGAAAACTGGAATTCAGTTTAGCAGATGTTCATAGCTCCTGGTTGGTAAGATTTTTCTATAATTTTTCACCATCTACTTTGTACTTCTGTGTCTTGCTGGAATTTCCACTAATGGGAATGTATTGTTTGTACAGAAAGAGTAAAGTCGTCATTCAAAACATAATGAAAACAAAGTGAATTACTTATGTGCCCAGATTTTTTTTACATTAGGTGCTAAAAGAAATTATATATCAATAACATTACTTTAAGTGACCCAAATATTAACATCGTTTCTCATGGTAATTTGTAAATAATAATAATTCATTAATCATCATCAGAATTCACTTAAGGTCTTTTTAGTGTTAAAGAAAGGTTCAAAGTAAATTATTAATAATACTGCATTTGGAAAGAATGTGATCATTTGTCTCTTCAGCAGAACTGCCCATCTTTTGTTTACACAGGATTTGAAGAGGTTTTCCCTTTTTTTTTTTTAAGATTTTATTTATTCATTTGAGAGAGAATGAGATAGAGAGAGCATGAGAGGGGGGAGGGACAGAGGGAGAAGCAGACTCCCCGCCGAGCAGGGAGCCCAATGCGGGACTCGATCCTGGGACTCCAGGATCATGACCTGAGCCGAAGGCAGTCACTTAACCAACTGAGCCACCCAGGCGCCCGAGGTTTTCCCTTTAATGTTTGTTTAGATTAGTGAATTGACAAGAGGGGCACGGTTACTTTCTTTCACAGTCAGTATAGCATTACTGAAGATAATGTGATTCTTCTTTTTTTTTTTTTTTTTAAAGATTTTACTTATTTATTTGAGAGAGAGAGAAATAGAGAGAGCACATGAGAAGGGGGAGGGTCAGAGGGAGAAGCAGACTCCCTGCCGAGCAGGGAGCCTGATGCGGGACTCGATCCAGGGACTCCAGGATCATGACCTGAGCCGAAGGCAGTTGCTTAACCAACTGAGCCACCCAGGCGCCCGATAATGTGATTCTTCTAATAAGTCAAAAATATCCAGAGAGGTCCTAACTGGTCTCATTAGAACCCCGGGTAACTCGTAGGATCTGTTTGACACTTCACCCAATTTCCTCGTTGTTCCAACAACACGCCAGCCCATTCTCAGCTCTGTGTCTAGACTGGAGTCATTTCTCCCTTGTGATATGCTCTCAAACGGAAAAAGGACATTAGGTAAAAGTTAATACGTCCGAATAGAGTATGAATTTGAGTTAATAGTAATGTATCAGTATTGGTTTATTAATTGTAACAAATATGCCATAGTAATCCAAGATCTGGTATTTAAAAAACATAGTCGTTCCCCATGAAGAACTTACAAACTCAGGTGAACTTTATATATAAAAAAAAATAACAATAAAAAATTAAAAAGACAATACAAAGTAGAAAAGAGTGCCATGATTGATGTGAACATGGGTCACAATACAAAGTAGAAAAGAGTGCCATGATTGATGTGAACATGGATACTCTGCGTCCACGGTGATACTCACCCTTTATCAAGCTATGTTTACTGTGTGCTCAGCACGGTGGTAAGCGCTTTTCGAGCATTATTTCATTGGGCCTCACAACAGTCCTGTAGGCAGGTCCATTTGCATAGGTGAGGAAACTCACAAAGAGAATTTGCATGACTTTCCCGCGGTCACTCAGTGGTGGTGGGTAGAGCCAGGACCTGAACGCCAAGTGCTAACTCCAGACCCGGCTCTTAACCACTGTCCTGCTGACAGTTCCATAAATGCTGAAGGTAGCAAGGAGCCTGACCTTCAAGAGGGCTCTCGCCAGACAGAGTGTGGCCAGCAGCATCAAAATACCAAGAGGAGGTCAAGCAAAATGATGATATAAAGGTCCTCAGGCTTGGGGCGCCTGGGTGGCTCAGTCAATTGAGCATCTGACTCTTGGTTTTGGCTCGGGTCAGGATCTCCGGATCGTGATCTCAGAGTCGTGGGATCAGCCCTGCATCAGGCGCCATGCTCAGAGGGCGGTCTGCTTGGGATTCTCTCCCTCTCCTTGTGTCCCTCCCCCTGCTCATGCTCTCTCTCTCTAATAAATAAATCAATCTTTTTTTTTTTTTTTTAAAGAAAATGTCCTCGGGCTTTAACCACAGTGGGGTCCTTGGGAATCTTGGCAAGGGAAGTCTGCGGTGCATGGCGGTGGGGGGAGCCAATGCCAAACACAGTGAGTTGACAAATGAATATGTGACAGACATGGATACACCGAGGGGCGTCTGGCTGGCTCAGTTGGTAGAGCATGTAACTTTTGATCTCAGAGCTGTGAGTTCAAGCCCCGTGTTGGGGGTAGAGTTTACTTTAAAAAATTTTTAAAAATAAAAAAAATTAAAGAAGAAATGGATACACTGAGTGCTGAGTATTATTTCTAGAAGCCTGACTGTTCAGATAATGGGAGAGGTCAGCAATAGACATCCACCCAAAGAGAGACCTTTTCTACAATTTGTTCTGCTTGTTTTTTTCTGAGAATGGAGACATCAGAGCATGGTAGTGCATGAGTGTGGAGCTGACCTGCCTAGCTTCTCTTCCACTCGGTTTTGCAACAGCACCTGATTTTATTTGAATATTCCTCTTCTCCCACTCCATGCTGTCTTGTCAGGACTGAGAGTCTGAGGCAGGGGAGAGGGGAGGTTCTGACCCACCTTAGGACCATTCAACACTGTCCCTGGGGTCTTTAAAACGTGAGTGATTGATACCAGGACAAAAATGGTTAGAGTTGATTCACCCCAACAATGATGAGGAGTCCGGCTCCGGGTTAAAAACCTCTGTGTGATTTTTCAGCCTGACCTTCCAGAAACCTTCCCTGGCACGTCTCAGGAGGAAAGTTGCCCGCCCCATGCCAGTGGGGTGCACACAGCTCGTGCAATGAGTTGCAGTCAAGCACTAAGCCCCTTTGGCTTATGCTCTTGGCACATCTGCATTTCTTGCCAGGTGCCTTCATTCCTTGGCGTCTTTATCTGAGGCTTTGGGCACAGGTCTTCTTCAGGCACTTCTGCTGAGGGCTCCTTATGGGGGGGGGAGGCGGGGGAGGAGGCAATCTGAGAGACACTTTTCCCCACTCTGACTCAGTAGCCAGTACCCTTCCACTCCTATCAAGTAGCTTTAATCAGACACCTAACAACCCATTTCTCCCTCAGCTCAGCTGAGCACCTGACAAGTGGTCTTGGAGGTCACGGTCTATAATGCAAGGTTACCCAGCCCAATAAAGCTGCCCTGCCACCTGCTCTTCCCGAGGCCAGCTCTCGTGCATTTCCTTACATGTGATGGGCCCTTTTTTTTTGCTTCAATTAGCCAGAGTTCTTCGTAGTTGCAAAATCCTAGCCGTCGTGAGCATGTTTATAGGCTGATCGTGAAAAACCAACAAAGAAACTTAAAAAAAAAAAGACCCCATATCAGTCCATATAACTAACTGGGTATCTTCACCACAGACAGCTTGAGAAAGAGACATAGTGGGAGTTACACTTTTTATCTGAAATATTTTCTAAACTATTTTTCTGCTAAATGGATCATTTTCAGGTATAGTTCTGAAGCAAAAAAAAAAGTCAAAATAAAAATATATTTACCAAACCTAAAGGTCTGTCATAGATTTGGAAATGTTGAGTTCAACTTTGAGGGGAAAAAACCCAAATCTATTTCAGGAATGGAATGTTGGTTTGGTTCTCTGGGTAAAACTTAAAGTACCCAAGAATGGCCAGCAGAGGGAGCCAAAACCACGCATGTAACTTTTTATTCTTCACAAACCTTTTAGGAAAATGGGTTGTTAAAAACTGCAAAATGCAAATGAACCTCATCTTGCCAAAATATATGCAAAAATCATAGAAATCATATAACTTAATGCTACTGTGCTGCCACATGCTGTATGGAAAATTTTAAAGCTAGAAAGAGATTCTGAATCTCAAGTAGTTCTGAAAAGAAGCATCCCCCACCCTCCCTTCCTCTCTCTTCCTCTCTTCCCTCTCTGGGACTGGCTTGCAATAACTCCTGAAAAGTAGCTAATTTGTATTCTATTTCAGTTGATACATTCTGAATTGTATAACAACACTTTTTCACTTGTCACTGCTGGGAGCATCCTGGTTCATACTGGAAACAGGTGTGTTGAGAAGCCAGAGAGCCTCTGACACAGACCTCTGAAATCAGGCCTCAGGGATACCTTAGGAAAGAAAAGGAACAGGTTTCTCATGAAAGTTCATTGAAAAGGCATTTGCTGCAAGTATAAATGTCTCTCCATTTTCTGGGTGGTACCTGCATTAGTCAGGATGTTCCCTTTCTTGGCCCAATCTAAGAGGGGAAAGGAATTTATTGAAAGGATACTGGTTTGCATTACCCTTTTAGTGGTTTACAGTTAAAATTGGGGGAAGATATTTTCTACATAAAAATGAGAACAGTTTATTTTGTGTGACTTAATGTTCACAAATTTGAGAATTTAATTAAAATGGATTAAAAACCCCCAAACAAACACTTCAGGCCCAAACGGCTTTACTGGCAATTTCCAACAAATATTTAAGGAAGAAGAATGTCATGTGAAACAAAGCCAGAGAAGAAAAAAGAGAAAGTAGTTGCTATCCTTTTATGAAGCTAGCATTACCTGGATATCAAAACCCAAACAAGGGACTTCCATTTCCAGAAAGATGGGGTAGATGTACCTTTTCTATTCCTCTCAGTAAGTACAGATAAGAAGGATGGATGTTATAAATAAACATTAAGAGGACTCTGAAAGGTGGAGAGAGGCCGGCAGATGGATAAGGACCTCAGACAGGAGGAAGGCTACACTGGGAAGGGGCATGGGTTTTCTTTTTACTTTATATAGCCTAGGAGTTTTTCTTTCTTTCTTACCCACTGTATCCCTGGTGCCTAATAAAGTGTCCAGCAAGTAAGAGGTGCTTGGTAAATGAATGAAGGAATAAATCAATGAATGAGGGATCACTAAGTAGTGGATCTTTTAAGCATGAAGGACTATCGAAAACACTATTGAAGAAAAAACAATTAAACTCAGTCCCTGATCTCTGGTATATTCCCTAAACATTGGCCAATGTAAGAACACACAAGGTGAGGGGGGATATCTGCTAAAACTACAAACCATAAACAAAAATCAACTGCTTCTTAGCCATGACTAGTGATGATGTCATTTCCTTTCTACAGAATGAAGAACAGTACTATGGAAAAAGGAAGAATTTTAGGCAATCTGAGAAGAAGAATATGAACATACCAAATACAGGATTAAAATAAAAATTCTGAGAAAGAAACACAGTATAAAACTGCTTGGACCATTCAATCCTGAATAACCTGAAAACTCACTTCTGCTGTTGTCGACACCATGGAGAAGGAAGGAAAAGAAATAAGATACAAGGATTTTCTGGGGCACCTGGGTGACTCAGTTGGTTAAGTGTCTACCTTCAGCTCAGGTCATGATCCCGGGCTCCTGGGATCCTGGGATCAAGCCCCATGTCAAGCGCCTTGCTCAGAGGGGAGCCTGCTTCTCCCTCTCCCTCTGCCCCCCGCCCCTCCCACTCATGCTCTCTCTCCCTCTCTCTCTCTCCAGTAAATAAAATCTAAAAAAAAAAAAATGAGGATTTTCTTTCCATTATTTTATACAAGAATATGAGGTGATCTAAAGCATTCAATGCCTACCACATACTATCAATAAATCCTAAGCAATCAAGAAATCCACACATCAAATGACACCTGCTTGCAGGGCCGCTTTGCTGAACAACTGTAGGGGGTGCTGTTGGCAGGGTCGTCCATGCGAAAGGCACCCCCTGGACGCACAGCAAATATCCTAGCTGGCCAAACACTGCAGGCTGGCTCAAATAAATGTTTCGGTTTCCAA
Source organism: Neomonachus schauinslandi (assembly GCF_002201575.2). Lineage (NCBI taxonomy): Eukaryota > Metazoa > Chordata > Mammalia > Carnivora > Phocidae > Neomonachus > Neomonachus schauinslandi. Next base: position 9,639,330 of record NC_058409.1, on the reverse strand, counting down.
GGCATTACAAAACAACATGGTGATATCTACAATTTCTATACATATTCATGAAGACACACCACCAGGATGTGAAAGAGAGCCAAGCAGAGAAAGGAATATCCTGTTCTACTGACAAGACAGTTTCCTTGGTTAATGTCACCAGACAGTACAGCTATATTCCTTGCTAATCTGAATTTCGTTCAAACCACTGAAGAGCTTTGTTCATTTTGTGACAAAATTAGACACTTGCAAGATAAGTTTCTGACAATTCACATGAATTTATTTGTGCACGGATCATTTAGTGTGGGAGCCTTTTTAAAAATGCATAGAAAGGGCTTTAGAACCAGATGAAATAATGTGATTTCTAAAAAAGCACTCCATCAAATGTTTTGCTAGGGTTCCATAAAAGCAGTATGAGGTGTCTGCTTCATAATCATACAGTTTTTTACTTCATTTTTTGCTTTACTTGGAAAACTTACCAACATAATCTGCCAACACACTTTTTAAACCAGTCCGTTTTAAATCAGATGATCTCAACTAACGTTTAAGACTAAAAGATGAGAAGAAACAAAAGGGAAAGATACTTGAAGGTTAATTTGCCTAAGATTATTTTTTTAAATATGAAAATAGGACAGCTAGTAATAAGGGAGTGTTTCTCAAACTTAGCTGAACATGAGACTGACCTGGGGTGTTGGATGACAAGTGAGAATTTCCAGGCCTCATCCCTCGTTCTGATTCCTGAGGTTTGGGATGGGGCTCAGCAATGTGTGTTATTAAAAGCAGTTGAAGAAGCTTTGCAATCAGGCAAATTCGGGAAATACTTGGTGTCAGGGAAAGAACACTGACCTAGTCATGGGGTTCAAAACACTAAGGCTCTTCTGTGTGTCCTTAATTGAGTCACTTTATCTTACTGGGGCTAAGTCCTCAGTTGTAAAAATAGAACAACAAGAAGGGTTTTAGTCTATAATCTCCTTGAAGACAGGAACCAGCTGGGCTATGCTCACAATTGGGTCCCCTGTGCCTTGCCTGGTGCCTGGCACCTAAGAACCTCCCAGATATTATTTGTTGACTAATTCACTAGCTAGACAACAGGCAAGATCCCTTTTCAAGTGTAAAAATTATATGATTCTAAAAATAAGTAAGAAAACAATTCATTTGGTCAGCCATGTACAAAACAATAGTTATTCTCAAACCCAAACAAAATATAAACCGAAAAAAAAAAAAAAGCACCCACTCCTTTTGCTTGGCACATTGCTGGTAAGTATTTCAAAGGATCAGACTTGGGTAACTTGATCTCATGCCTTCTTCATAGGATGGGAGGGTTCAAGGTAATGAACTGGATGCACTTAGCATGACTGTTTGGCTCACAAAAGTCAGTAGAGGCTCAGTAAAAGTGAGCTGAATCTGGAACCCCAGGAAATTACGTGGAAAACAGAGTAAGTTCTCCTGCTACACATACAGGAAAACTGTAGTCATAGGAGGGCTTTTAGGCTTTTTGTTACTTTAGTTCCAAAACATATGGTCACCTAACAAGTCGAGAATTATTAGGAACCTTCTCTGACACCTGTGGGTTGTGCGAAATAAAGGCTTTTGAAACTAAAAAGAGGGGTGCCTGGCTTAGTCAGTGGAGCATGCAAATCTTGATCTCAGGGTTATGAGTTCAAGACCCATGTTGGGTCTAGAGATTACTTAAAAATAAAATCTTAAAAAAAAAAAAAAAAGCAAATCCAAAGAAGGCTTAGTTCAAATTTCTGCACCCCTCCTAAAATGTTTCAGAATTGAAAAAAAAAATCACATCACGTGTCCAGTCAACTGCATATCAATACCCTCCCTGAGCTAACACGCAACAGTACACTTTTATATAATAACTTGTTTCCTCCTTTTGAAAAAAATTCTGAAAATACTGATCCTGAGCTGGGGGGAGGGGGAAGGAAACCACTAACTTTTAGGACATTCAACTCCCAATTTCTCAGTTTGACAAGTAAAATACAAATTGTTCATAAAAATATTGCCAAGTTGTGACCAAATTTAATCAGAATGTTATTAAAACATTAAATTAAAAAATAAGACCTTGCATATGCAGTGCAAAACCACAAGATGTGGGGGTGTTTTTTATTCAAAGAGCAGTTCTGACTTGGAACTGGCGTAAGGGTCAGTAGGTCTTATAAATTTAAGATTGTACGTTCTGTGTAAGAAAA